>NC_060212.1:132365000-132610000 GCF_021130785.1 Homalodisca vitripennis | reverse complement strand
TGATGCCACGTTGCTGCCAATTAGAGTATAATAACTAAAAAGTATATCTTCTAGGTGGGCCTAAAATATCCAATGTTCTATTGAATTATGCGTACGACGTTTTACTTTACAAAACAATAATATTTCACTTCCCTTCACAATAGGTAGACTCACAACCCGGGTGTCGGCCGTCTTGGCACGAGACATTGAAGCTGTAGTCTAAGAACGGTTATTTCTAGAAGAGGAGTAGAAGTTGGGAAAGTGGTAGCCATCTATTCAAACAACACGTGAGATACATCAGCTACGTAAACTCGCCTAAAACAAATTCGCGACGGTATTAGCCATTTAATGATACAAATTACTATTTATAACAACGTGCTCGTCGCCATAAGGACGACGCCACAACCTTTTATCTATCTCCATCAAGCAAATAAAAGATCTTCAAGGGTAAGTTACTTTACAAATCACATCTTTACTTTACGTTACATTCATTTTATACGTTTGGCATCAAAGGGCTAATTTAATAATACGAAAAGATTAAATTTTACTTACGGACAAAGCGCGCGAGGTCTAATCGGTTACGTAGTTGGGCTGCTACAAAGGGTTAGAAGAAAAAATTCATACGCGTGCCAATTAGTAGTTACTCCGCCCAATAATTTAGTTCCGGAACATTGGATGTAAAATAATATTATATTTATACTGGCTGATTAGGTTGCGAAATTTACATTGTATGAAATTTAATTAACTAATTTACGGTACAGAATATCCCCCCTGTTTTTGATTTCGCAACCTAATTAGTCGCTTTACTTTAAACATATTCTAAATAACAAACTTAATTATTCAACCTTTTATTCATTACATAAATTCAAATTCAACCATAACAATACGATAGCGCGGGGTTTCAAAAGTTTCCTATGAAATCCGCTAGATCGCATGCCAATGCAGTTCTATGACTGCTCGCTTAGGGACCAAAAATAGAAAAATCAATATAGGCAAACTATTTTCATGCAGTGCACGTTGCAGCGTTTTAGAATTTGCGGGTCGTTGCGAGAATAAGGGCATTTAAGGCGATTTAATCGTGAACAAATGTAGTGTAGTGTTTTGTTATATAGGCGCCACATTCATACTTCTTTTTTGCATTCATACCAGTGTTTTGTGTATAGTGTTGTGCCATTAAATACCCTGAGACTTGCGGACAAGTTACCAATATGGATCGAATACTTGGAATGAAACGTCCCCTCACGAGAAGCTATGTCTCACATTTCTTATTAATACTGCATCACTCTTAATATATATATTTACATACAACATCCTATACATCTTACATCTACATGAATTTTAACACTTCAAATATATCTACAAAATTCAACATTTCGGCATACATACAAAACACAGACAATTTTTTCATATTTGATTCCCTCATTACAAACAGTCAGGATCAACTTTGTCTCATTTCTTTATACTAAGTCTATTTACAAATTCTTTTTTCTATATTTTATTTCCATTGACACATTCGTTAAGAATTCACCAAACAGTTAACTTCCTGGATTTTAATCTTATCTTTTAAATTTGGCAGCAAGTGGTTCCTTAAGCTAGGGATGCTACAAACATTTTTTTTTTATTTATACAGAACAGGTCTTAATTTAATTTTATAATCTACAATATGAACCTTTTTTACATTCAAAACATTTTCAGTGTGTTGTACAATACAAGTTACAGGGCTTAAAAAATATAAAATTCTATAAATTCCTACATATTTTGGTGCTAATTTTGCACAAACTTTTCTCTACCTTATTGCTTAAATAGTGGGTTCTAATCCATACTAAGGAATGCAACTTAAAGGGATGTTTTACATTTTGCTCTGATGTACTTTTGTCTATTACTGTTATGTGCTATACTCCTTTTTACATTCACCACAGCTCTCTTTAAATTGTTTACAACAGTTTCCTTGGACAAATTTCTCACCAATTAGATCATTTTAGCTTCCATAAATTAGATAAAGCATTATTAACAGGAATGATTAAACATTAAATCAAAGGCAGCAAAACCTGTGCTTTCATTATGGGCGGTGTTTAAAACTTAATTGTATATAACCTAGGTCGTTATCCCAATTACTATGACAGTTTTGTGATAGAAACTACGTAATAATGTAGATATGTTTCTAATATGCCTTTCTGATTGATTTCCATTAGCCCTGTAAGGCGCTAGTCTACGGTGTTCAATAAAAATTCTTAAATAAGAACTTCTTAAAATATAGTGATGTAAAATATGTGGCATTGTCTGACACTATTATTTTAGGTACAGAAAGAAAAGTTGTTAAAAATTATGCGGTCTAATTTATTACATATTTCAGCACTCTTACATTCCCTCAAAGGGATTAGCCATAGAAATTTACTGGCAGCATCTACAACTACAAGTAAATATACATTGCTGTTTCTAGTTTCTCACTAAGGGACCCTAAAAGATCTATGAATAAACAATCCATATTGTTCTTAAATGGCACAGATACTAATTCGCCTTCATATTTTCTTTGGCACACTTTACTCCATTTTACAAACATTACATTCTTTGACTTTTGCCTTTATAATTTCGTCTAAATCAGGTCTATAAAAATACTGATTAATTTTTCTTTGCGTTTCTAGCAATGCCTAAATGACCTCCTATTAAAGAACTGTGGAAGAATTCATATACTAAATCAATTAACTGTACAGGCAAAAATATCTTACTCTTACTTTTTACATTCCTTTTGTACATCAGTAAAATTGTTTTTTATAAAATAACATAAATTGTTACTATTGCTTTTTACAGATTGAATGATTTGCTGAGTTTCTTTATCTTGAAGTTGATATTTTTCTAAATCTTTAAACGCTAATGGCAAATCATTAATTAACAACCACAAAATTATCCTTCTTATTGCACTTATTTATTTATCTGCATTTTAGGCTTTACATTAGATGTTCGTTTACATGTTTGCCTTCGGGAGGAGTTTGAATGGCAGAAGGAAATCGATAATCTATTTTTATCTTGGTCTGGAACGTTTCCGGCAGTCACTGGGGCTCGGAATCAGCTGTTCCCGTCGACTCGCCCTCAAACATACGTGATAGGGCATCTGCCAGCGCATTATCGGTGGAACTTTTAAATTCCACCTCAAATGGCAAATTCA
This sequence comes from Homalodisca vitripennis, assembly GCF_021130785.1. NCBI lineage: Eukaryota > Metazoa > Arthropoda > Insecta > Hemiptera > Cicadellidae > Homalodisca > Homalodisca vitripennis. Next base: position 132,606,858 of record NC_060212.1, on the reverse strand, counting down.
AAATCCTCTCGATCCACCGGGCAAGTCTTCCTACCTTCCTTTTGTGATTGAGGACATAGGATAAAGCTTGGTTATCAGTTATTAATTTAAAAGGTTCTTACTTCTAAAAATTCGTGCCATTTTTCTATGCAAATTAGTGCACTCAAAGCTTCTTTTTCATAAACAGTATATTTTAATTCGGCATCAGTAAATTTCCTAGAGTAATAGGCTATTGGCATTAATTCATTTTGGTCGTTTTCCTGTAACAAACAACCACCTGCGGCTATTCCACTAGCATTCTGTCATTACTATAAATTGCTTAGAAAAATCGGCTAACTGGAGTACAGGAGGATTCATTATAGCTTCTTTTAACTTTACAAACGAATCTTGACATTCACTTGTCCAAATAAATTTAGCGTTTTCCTTCTTAAACGATTTAAAGGATTACATAATTCGGCATAATTATTTATAAATTTTGAAAAAGAAATTGGTCATACCTAAAAACTGTGAAATTTGTTTGGCGTTCTTAGGCGGCATAATTCTCTTATACTCCTTGTTCGCTCGGGATCTATAGTTACTGTATTATTTTCTTATTAAGTTCCCCAAAAAGGAGGATTTCCTCAAAACAAAAAACTTTGCTTTCTCTAGGTTTGCCGTTAAGCCATGTTTTGCTTAGTCTATTTACAATCTCTCTGACATGTACTAAATGCGAATCAAGGTCTTTACTGTACACTAAGATATCATCACAAAAATTTATCACAATATTTAAATTTTATATTGTCTAGGACTTTATCCAGATAGGCGGACAATACAGCACTACCAACATGTAAACCAAAGGGTACTCGTTTAAATTTATATTTACCAAATATAGTGCTAAATTGAGTTAAGATCTTGACTATCAGGTGATAATGGACATTGCAAAAAACTTTTTCTTAAATCTATTATTGGAAAAATATTTGGCTCCACTTAGATGTTGATAATAATTATTTAAATCACCAATGGGAAAATCAATTTTCTGTAACTTTTTATTTAATTTCGGTATAATTGACTACAAGTCTGTCCTTTTTGGTTAAAAAGGCTGGACTGGAGTAGGCTGAAGTACTGGGTTCAATTATTCCATTGGTCCCAACCAATCCTGTATTATTGTTTTCATCTTATTTACAGTAGGAGGGCTCATAAAATAAGGCCTAATATTTACAGGTGGGGGTCATTGAGAACTAATTTCACTTTCCAAATCTAGAGCCTCTCCTAATTTTTGGAGTAAAAAACATTTGGAAAAATCCCCTATAAGGTTTTGTATCTCAGCCTCAGCTCTAGTGCACCCTATTTTTACTTCAATAGCTGTTTACTTCATGTTCAAAAGGCTGTTTGTCTGACAATAGTTATTTTCTCATTACAATTGAATTTAAAATAACATGAATCTCCATCAAGATCTAAAATTAATTTGCTATTAGATATAAATGGGTTTCCCAATATAATGTCCCATTTTAAATTATCCAATACAATAAATTTTACTTTCCAACAAAATTTAGAAATTTTTATCTTAGCATAACAGTAACCCAAAACATTTTATTTCAGTGTTATTTGCAGCAAACCATTCTATCATCTGACTTCATTAATTTAGAAAACATTTTTATTCAATAATAGGCTATCATAAAATTCTTTACTAATTATATCTCTTGTAGCACCAGTATCTAATAAGCAGTTTGTTTTTACATTTTTACCCACTATAGCTTCAAATTAAAGGCATATTGTTACACTGTCTAACATTTAGTCTTAAATTAGGTTTTCTATAGTTTTTAATTTACTCCAATTTTTAATTACCTTACCATAGACTCTCATAAAAATAGTGTTTTTCTCTTTCTTACTGTATTACTATTTATAAAATTATTATTCTTAAACTTATGAAACCGGGGAGGGATATTTTTAGGTGTTGTGTGTAATACCACTCCCCTGCCAACTAGTTTTTTGGATTCCTAAAACAGTTTTTTGCTAAGTGGCCAGGCCTATTACAATTGAAACATAACTTTGGGTTTTTGACAGTAGGCCTACTTTTTCTAAGTTCAACATGTGGTGGATACATGTTGTTAACATATGTCTTACTTAAATTGTCCCTTAAGTTTATCATTAAAGGTTATATTGTTACTAGCTATACATACATTTTCCAAATCTGTAAAACAAATGGGATTGTTTTCAAAAATTAACTTATTTCTATCTGTAGGCTTAATACCTCTTTTTATACAAGTTACCAAGTCCTGTTCACTTATGTTACACAATAAAACTTGACTGAGCTCTTTGATGTCATAGATGTATTCATACAGTGGCCTCATCAAACCTTTGTGGCCTATAAACTAAAATCTAGTCTAAGTCTTTCAATTAGGCCTACAGGGATAAAAGCACTAATTAATTCTCTGTGTAGATAGTTGACATTGGGCATGATAGACTTACACTGTATTATTTTGGCTAAAAGTGGACCTTTTGCATAACATGGTAAACAATGCTAAAATTTCATTTTCTGATAGGCTAGTTTCACATTTTAGTTTTAACAAAGTTTTCAAAAAGTTTATTAGCTCAGGTACTACTAAGCCATTTGTTACTGTAAAATTTTGTAAATAACATTCTACAGGGTTGTTTAACTTATTAAACATATTTAAACCAGACATAGGTTGACTAATACAATCATTGTTTGCATTATAAATAGGCATTATAGGAAAAGTGGGGGTACTGGCAGTAGGCTGTGATATTGTTGGTGGTTGTACAGAAATAGGGCCTATTTGTTCTTTCACTGCCTGTTCCATAGCCTCATCTTGTTCTAATGATTCATTTAAATTGGCTTCTAACACTTTAAGCTGTTCTAGGTTCACTGTAGGTAGCAAGTTTTTAGCTAACTGTTGTTCAACATTTACTAGCCTACACTTTAAAGCTGATAAAGTTTCACTATGTACAGAACTTAGTTCTAGCTGGTTGTCTAAAAATAAAACGGTTTATTAAAATGTTTACACTTTTCTTGGAATTTGGTGATTTCTAAAGGTGAACTAGCACTGTTCAATTCACTGCACCCATGTTCTAATAATATCACTTTTTCACTGAGAAGTTTTACTTCCTGATTGTGGTCTATTTTTAATAGGCTACTAGCAGTAGGTAAAATATTGTTTCTCAAAACACTGTCTTTAAGGAGACTTTCTGAGTTCATTTACTGTACTGTCACTATTTAATTTAATTACCTCTAGATATCAGTTCAAATACCAACTCATCTTTAGACAAATATTCTATTTTAATGGCAGGCATTGTGGCGTTTTTTCACTCAGTTTCACCCAGTTGATGGCAGAGTAGGCACATCAATAGCAGAGTTGCGCAATATAATTGTGTACCGTATAACGATAACACATGGGGGTGGTGTGAACTTCTGTGAGGTCGTAGTAATAAATACTAGAAAAAACAAAGTTTACTTATAAGTTCGATTTTTAATTTACTAAACTTACAAGCACCACTTTTAGATGGTAAAGGAAAAGTTATATGATGCCACGTTGCTGCCAATTAGAGTATAATAACTAAAAAAGTATATCTTCTAGGTGGGCCTAAAATATCCAATGTTCTATTGAATTATGCGTACGACGTTTTACTTTACAAAAACAATAATATTTCACTTCCCTTCACAATAGGTAGACTCACAACCCGGGTTGTCGGCGTCTTTGCACGAGACATTGAAGCTGTAGTCTAAGAACGGTTATTTCTAGAAGAGGAGTAGAAGTTGGGAAGTGGTAGCCATCTATTCAAACAACACGTGAGATACATCAGCTACGTAAACTCGCCTAAAACAAAATTCGCGACGGTATTAGCCATTTAATGATACAAATTACTATTTATAACAACGTGCTCGTCGCCATAAGGACGACGCCACAACCTTTTATCTATCTCCATCAAGCAAATAAAAGATCTTCAAGGGTAAGTTACTTTACAAATCACATCTTTACTTTACGTTACATTCATTTTATACGTTTGGCATCAAAGGGCTAATTTAATAATACGAAAAGATAAATTTTACTTACGGACAAAGCGCGCGAGGTCTAATCGGTTACGTAGTTGGGCTGCTACAAAGGGTTAGAAGAAAAAATTCATACGCGTGCCAATTAGGTAGTTACTCCCGCCCAATAATTTAGTTCCGGAACATTGGATGTAAAATAATATTATATTATACTGGCTGATTAGGTTGCGAAATTTACATTGTATGAAATTTAATTAACTAATTTACGGTACAAATGCGAACTACGTAACATTGACATACAAACTTGGCTTCTTCTGTAATACACACCACTTGTATTGCGGATACATTTGAGTTATCTCTCATATTTATCATTATATGTAAGTAATTTTTATTGTTGGAAAATTCAATAACATCAAAAAACTTCATATTGTTCCTTAAAACCATTTCCCACTACTTTCTAGTGAACCTTTTCCTGAAACTCATAACATGAAGTGAAAAATTTCGAAAAAGCGAGTCATAGTCATTACTACGGTATCCTGCCTCACTGGTTCAGAATGGGGAATTGCCTACTACAGGAACCTTAGTGTTAACAGGAAATTGTTTCCCAGCATTCGTGAGTTAAGTGATGGTCTTTGCAACAAAACTACATTCCGGTAACTAATCCGTCTCATTGCTCTTGTCTTGTCTCAAAGGTATGCTAGAGGAGAGTTACCTGGAACCCTTCCGTAGACAGAAAGATTTGGTACAAAATTCCTGAGCTAAATATGGTTATATAAAAACAGTATACTCTGTTTCATGTCATATTCAAAATTTCTTGCAACAGGGACTTTGATCCAAAGCCGAAAACTAAAACCAAAGCTTTGTCTAAAAACAGTGAAGTAAAATTCAATGTGTGAATATTCTATCCCTGCATATATTTTATTCTGGCTTTTCCATAGGCTGAACCAGAAGAACTACCATTCCTTCTACCAACACCACCAACACCACCACCTAACCACATAACCCACCCCATTCCCTTCCTCCACCCCACCACCATCCACCACCCCACCATCCCTACCTACCACCATACCACCTACCATACCAACTACTTTACTACTTTTAGGTACTTTTTTGGTACCTCCTACCATTTAAAAATATTCCTTAAAATTCTACATTAATTGTTGTATGTTAAGAAATATGTTTTAGACAAATACATGAAATAAAACTGAATATAGAAACGGGTGGAATAAAACGACTCAAATTTAAAAATTATTTTTTAAATAAGCATGTACTTGTACTGTTTAAGAAAACATAAACAAAGCTTTGAAAGACGAAATGGATGAATAGTGATATTAGTAATCTAGATAAAGATATGTTATAGAATATTCTGGCATTTGTGTGTTTAATAAACGTGTGGTTCCTTCTGCAACGTTTCTAAGCACGTGCGTGAACGAAAAAATTGATTCTTGTCTCGGGTAATAAATAATTTGACCCCGCCAATTTGCAATTTCACCAACTAATTAAGCTTTAGGAGCCCGAGGTCGAGGTGGGACACCCCTCAAAGGTGCAGAGGACAGCCAGCTTTGATAGATGTTTTAGTTTAGAAAATATAATTTAATTCAATCTAATCCCCCCCGGTTTTTAAAAACTATCGTGATCCTATTCAGACAGCAACTAAGGTGCACCACATTTATAAATGGTAATAGCATCTTCTGTAAAAAAGCACCATAGTATAATTCCCCTAAAATTAACCATATTAAGTCTAAGAACTATTGGAAGGATCTCACCCATACAGCCACGGAGCCACCGGAACAACTGCGCTCGTCTTTTGAGCGACTCCCCCGACCTTTGATAACCGGCGTCAGTAGCGCCCTCTATCATGCAAGACAACTATGCCTATCTGACCTCACCTGCTAACTAAGTGTTGTGCCTTCGGCACATCCTCTCCCCTTCCCCAAAGTTTTTTTTTTATGTATATAATGTCTCCCAACACCAACATTGTACGTCACACATTGAGGCACGTCTTCCTAACCTAGCTTACTGGGGTAAATGGATTGCTATAGAATTTCTAGTTCCCCCATTTCCTCACACACCGACACCAAACCTAATCTACTCACAATTAATTATTGTGAGTTTCTCGATAACCTTGGAACAAGGCATACATGCATCCCTGCCTTTATGCAAAATCTGTTTCCCCCACTTTGCACCCTACCACCGTGTATAGACAATCAGTCATTGGTTTGTCCTTTTGGAACCTCGTGTTGAGTTTGTGTTATGTAAATGAAAACATCGAAAAGGATGAGATAAGGAGGAAGGTAACCTTTAAGCCTTCAACATTGAAAAAAAGAGGTGTAGTATATTTTTTTTTTTTTTTTTTTTTTTTTTTTTTTTTTATTCTGCATATCTTCCTAACCCTCATGATGTGACGGCTACTTATTGAGCTCATTTCAACTCCTCCTACTACTCCTCGAGATGATTATTATCCTATTCCTTATATTCAAGTCAATAAATATCTTAATAATTAGATCAATGTTGACTGTATTTATATATTTACTCTGGTTCTAACTTATCACCTGGAAGAATGTCACTCTATCTCAAATAGGAAAAGGTAGGATTTTAAAGGTTGGCAGTTTGTGAGTAATTATGTTGTTCATATTTTCTTTTTTTTTTTACTGTTCCAAATGAGACTCTGACTGGTCACACGATCAGTGGGTGCCACTAACCTATACTCGTTAGGAGGGAAAGTGAGCGCTTTCCTCTCCCCCAATCGGTCATCGTAAAAAAACAATTCCCAGTCACAAAATATTTGATGGTGAGGGAAACGAAACTCCATTCCCTAAAGACGTGCCTGCTTAGAAATGAGGAGAAATTAAAAGACCCTACACCAAAACCAACTAATTAAAATTAACCTACTTACACTACACGAAGTGAATGTCACGTTACAAATTTCCCAAGTACTGTAGAAAAGGTTTTCCCATCTCCGCTCCATTTTGCAAACTCCTTACGTAGAGTTTGTGAAAAATCTGACTCGGTTGGAACGGCACATGTCCGACTTATTGGCGATGCTCTATGACAAACTCACCCACCTAACACTCTTTCATTATTGATCTATCATATTTGTATACAACTCTCATTTTATTTATATTTCTATATGAAATAATAACAAGACAGATTCCATATCACAACATTTTCTACTTTCCTATCACTTCCGTAGTAAAATTCGATTCTGAACTAATATTAATGTGAATATTTGTTTGTGTAATGAATGTCAGTGTTATGAGGGTGCGCTAGGGATCTCCTCTCGTCCAACCATCTGTTTGAAATGTAAATAATAAAACAAAAATTATTTGGTAGCATATGCTCTTTTCTTCACATAAAAAAAAGGATAGCCAGATTTGGATAACCCTCACCTCGTATATGTGTGTGTGTGTTTCCAACCATCTCTCAACGCAGTCAGCCTCAAAAACGCAGAAGTGATCAAGGCTTCGCAAACCCAGATCTTAGTGACAACTGCGTCGAAAAAGCCTCCCGCATTGAGGACGATCTGTAGTAGATGTATATTTTCAAATGTAAGTGTATTCTTAATATATAGTATCACAAAGTCTCTCTTTGGCACCTTGAGGGACCATCCCCGCCTCTCAAGCTAACTGGTTATTTATAGTATTAACTTTCCGATTTATTTAAATTTTTACCTGAAAATGGCTTTAATTGCGAGATATGGGCATTTCTCACGAATTTCTTACTTTTAGGGTCGCTTAGGGAAACTGTCACCGGAGACGTGAAACGTGTAATAATAAGGGGCCGGGACCACAACGGTTTTAAGCATGGCGCACACTGTAGACGCGCCGCGCCGCGCCGAACCGCGCCGCCTTTTGGAAATAATTCCGGCTTAATAGTTTGCATGTGTTCAAATGGGAGTGCGACACACTAGAGCGCGCCGCGCCGCGCAGCCGCGTCCGCCGCGGAATAATTCCGCTGCCAGAACTCTTGGGAGAAGTCGAGCGGAATTTGTTCCGCTGGGGCGGCGCGGCGCGGCGCGGCGCGTCTACAGTGTGCGTAGGCAGCGGAAACCGTTTCTTAGCCGCGGTTACCTTCGGGCGTCTTCGTACTACCTCGGCCATCGTCGGTGAGGTATAGCAGTCGACGTAAAAATCTAACATTTCCAGAATAATTCATGTTGCAGAGCTAGAGGCCATTTCTGGGTCATATAACACCGCTCATTCATTTCTACGCGCAGATCCTACACCCACAGCAGTTCCTTTTCAGACAACCCAATATATGCCGCAACTACCATCTCCTATTGGTCAGATGGGATAATACCCAGGGGCACAAGAGGGGACGGTTTGCTGTTTTCACCTGATGGATCCAGTAACTATTCATCCACCTCAAACTCAGCAGGGTCAAGTGATACAACGGCACATGATAAAACTTATTGTAATATGTAGGAAGGTACTGTATGCATAATTGGTGTGTTATATTTAAAACTTTGCTTTCTTACAGATAAAAATTACATTACATTTTTGAAACAAATAGCCTATTGCTTATTAAAAAAGCCCTGAACAGGGATACATTGTTAAATAATAATTTATTGCTTGAAAAACACATTTGATGTTATGTTTTCTAACCGAAGAAGAAAAAAAATTTAATGAGTAAATTGTAGTTTCTGAAAATATTAAAATTTACAAAACATTATTTGCATACATTTAATAAAAAACTACTTTATTACAAGTTTATCCATATTTTGGTATTTAGTAAAAGACTTAGTTAATAACTTACCTTAAACAAACCGCAAGCCTTTCTTGAGGTGAAACTGGTCTTCTATAATATGTGTCTTGTTTTTTCAATTAAAGGCCTAAGCATGTTCAATAGTTTCATAAAAACTTTTCGGGGGGACATTCTGAAATATTGGAAACATTTCCGTTTGTCCTTTAATAAATCGGGGAAAAAGGTGGTGAAATTCCCCGTATTTTTTCCTTTTCTGATTTATAGGATGAACTCACATTGTTTTTTGTCTCTTCTCTCTTCTGATTGAAGAAGACAAAATAAAAACAGATCTTCATTTTCAGAGCTGCTCATCGTGTAAATTATTAAAACAATACGACTGCACATAGGGACTGCAGTTGTGGTGAGGGAAGGAGTTCGGCGCGCCAGCGCGCCCAGTATGTGCGACGGTCAGCGGAACTTTCCAAAAGGCAGCGCGGTTCGGCGCGGCGCGGCGCGTCTGCAGTGTGCGCCATGCTTTAGTTTAGCCGATATGTTCTTCGCTGCCTGACTAATATTGATCAACCGGTACATTACCGTGTCACCAACCTTGAAGGCAGCAGGTTTCCTGTTGATATTGTACCTTGAGGCTATCTTTTGATGAGCAATTTTAAGGTTTTCAAAAGCTGGGCCCAACGCGCCTCGATATTAGTTTGATTATTATCTAACTGCAACAAATCATCTAAAATTCCAAATATTCTCCAAGTGATTTCTAATGCTGTATCCCAAAAACAGTTTGGCAGGTGAAAATCCAGTGCTAGCATGTTCCGCAGAGTTTAAAAGCGATTTGAAATAAATGTAAATTACGGTCCCATTCTGAATGGTCCTTTTGATGAAAAACCCGGAGAGCTAACCTTAATATTTTTGTTAACTCTCTCGGCATGTGATGGCTGCGGATAATAAAACCGTTGTTCGTACGTGCTGTATCCCGAGTGATCGGCACACATGCCCTGGAACATTTTCTGACCTAAAACAACTACCATGATCGGAAACAATCGATTTTGGGAATCCAAAGTACGTGAAAACTCCCTTTTCCATTAAGCTGACGGTGTCTTAGCAGTACAGTTTCTTGCGGGAAGCATTATACAATATTTGGAAAAAGCCCATCTACCCACCGTTATAAAGCCATTTGTTCCCTCTTTTTGAACGTGGGAGTGGTCCTATGAAATCGATAAATATACGTTCAAAAGGTACAGAGTAGACTTCGGACGCAAGATGACCCCACACGCGTTGTTTTGAGCCTGTTTACAACGCTGACATTCCACGCAAGATTTCACCATACCCGTAATACGCTGACGCAGCTGATCCCCATGAAAATACTTGGATACTCTAGACCATGTTTTTGAAATCCCCAAATTGAGCAGACGTTGGCGAGCAGTGATATACTTTAAATAGCATTGGAATCAAATTTTCCGGAATTACAATACGAGGTCGTGTATGATTAGGTGCTCGATACATTAAAATTCCGTCACGAAGAAAAAAATAGTTAGGTGGTGGCGTACGACTTTGAACCTGCCGAATTATGCCATTAATGTTTAAGTCGTCCCTTTGATGCTCCTTAACATCCTTAAATGCTTCGGGTATCCCATACAAAAGAAGTACCGAAATGAGGTGATTGCTCTTTTGAGGTAGATGGAATTATCTGTTCATCATTTTTATGTTCAAATATTCTTGATAAGCAATCCGCCACAACATTATCCTTGCCTTTAATGTGATGCACCGTAAATTTAAATGCATTTATGAATGTAAACCCATCGTGCAATTTTGCCAATTTGTCTAGGATGATTTAATAACCAGCTGAGTGCACTATTGTCTGTATAAAGATCGAATTCCGAATGTTCTAGATAAGGTCGAAATTTGTTAAGGGCAAATACTACCGCGAGAGCTTCTAATTCAAAGGTACTATAATGTCGCTCATGTTGATTTAGTGGTCGGCTTGCAAATGCTATTGGGGCCAAACTACCCTCAATACGCTGAGACAATACGGCTCCTAGGGCTGAACCTGTTGCGTCTGTTTGCAGCGTAAACGGTATGTCAAAATTAGGTAGTCTCAACACTGCCCCAGATGTTAATCGCTGTTTCAATGTGTTAAAAGCTACTTTTTGCTGTGGACCCCAAACAAAGTTAACCCCTTTTTTTCTTCAATTCATATAATGGTTGAGCGATGCTGGAAAAAATCTTTAATGTATCTTGCATAAAAGGAGCACATACCTAAGAATCTACTTAATTGCTTTTTTTTTGGGTTCTGGGTAGTTGTCTATGGGCTCAATTCTTTCATTACTAATGGAAACTTTATTTGGCTGAAAAAACGTGTCCCAAAAATTCAATTTTTTGAGAGTGGCCAATACCATTTTGTCTGGGCTAACAGTGAGTCCCGCCTCTCGCAAACGATCCAAAACCAGTTTTATGTGCTTTAAATGATCCTCAAATGTATCACTGTAGATTAAAATATCGTCAAAATATGTGAACACAAACTGAAATCTTTAAGTCGCCAAGCACCTTATTTAATAAATTCGCCAGAACCATGCTCCCCGATGCTAAACCGAAAGGAACATAATTCCATTCAAACTGTCCCGTACTTGTCACGAAGGCGGTATATTTTTTTGAAGCCTCCTGTAAGGGAATCTGATTATATGCGTTCACTAAATCCATGGTAGAATACCAAGAAGATTTTTCCGAGGTACTGGAAGGCGCTTTCAATAGTAGGCATAGGTGTTGATTCTAATTCAATTATTTTGTTAATTCCCCGGTAATTTACTACTAATCTTTGCGAACCGTTCTTTTTTGGAACTAAAAAAGCTGGACTGCTGTATGGTGAATTTGATGGTCTAATTACACCCTGTTCAAGTAACGTTTTTACGTGTTTTTCTCTACCAACATTTGCTTCGGAGGCGCATACTGATAGGGTCTAGTCCTTACCAACTGATTTGACGTTACTCTAATGTTGTAACTCAATTAATTTTGTCCTTCCTAGTGTCTTGGTAATCGTATTTGGGTAGCTACTGATTATATGTTTCAATTCATTTATCTGAGACTGATTAAGAGATTCACCAAAAACTTGGTCCTTTTAGGGTTCGAATTGTCCACGACCTTGGCTTCCAAAATTTGCTAAAACCAATGAGGTATTAAAATTAAATGTCACTGTTTTCCTTACGTGTTTATAATCATACCCGAAGCTTGCATAAAGTTTAAACCCTAAAATAATTGAAACAGGCAATTCTTCGGCTACTAAAAAAGGAAAGGTCCATGAACAGTAATTTATTTTGAAATGAATATAACTCTCATCTATGAAATTTATCGGCTGGCCATTTGCGACGAATACCGGTACAATCTGTGGGCTTTATTCCTTTCAGAACACCCTTTTCGTTGCTCAACTGTTTTAGCGCACTGGCACTTATTATGGTTCTAGATGAACCTGTGTCAAGGAGACCGAATAAGGTAACTCTCCCAAATTGCATTGGAATATACATCAAGTCTGACTTGGGAACCCCAGTTTTAAAGGCATTGGCAGGTCTTACCACGGACAAAGCTTTAAAGGGGGCGTAGGGCCTGCCTACCAACGTCCCTTGAGTTGTTTAAATTATTATTTTCCCGATAATTATGAGAACTTTCCACCAGTATTGCCTCCACGACCACTCCAAGGTACTCGCCTGTCACCATGATACCGTGTTTCGTTCCGAGTACTCCCTGTCTGTTGCTTGCTGACCCACCGGAGTGCCTGCAATCTCTCTTCGTGTAGGATTGGTGTGTGAGTAAGTTCTTCTCGTGCTATTATTTACGTCTGCAGCCACATGATTTGGGCGACGACCCGAGTACTGGGCACTTGTTCCTGTATCACTGGGTCCGGCGTTATTATCAGCCCCTCGTCTGTGTTGTAACCATCCCCTGTTACCGGAGCTACCATTACGGCCCGAAAGATTACCATATCTACTGTCCCGAGGCCAGTTTGAGTTATATGACTCACTACTTTTTCTATACGGGTACAAGGTGTAGTTTGCATTAGGCCGAGAAGGGGTTTGCTGAAACATAAAATTCCCTAATACCATCGATAGTGGAAACCCATTTCTATCAAATTCTGTAGGTGTGACGGAGTAGGCAGTCCCGCAAAACAAGCTCGTGTATCAGGCAAAATTCCTCCCATTATTGTTTCAAAAATATCATGATCCTCGGCTTCAGGAGTTAAGATAGCACACATAGCTCGGATATCATCTACAAAATCGGTAAAACCGCTCTTGTTGGCGTTGAGTTCCTGTACACATGCCGACTTATTGCCTCCCGAAGTAATCTTCCAGGGAAGAATGCTCTTATGATTAATTTTCTAAGCTGTGGCCAGTCTAATTTTTTGAGTTACCGCTTCGTGAAAAATGTTTCGCAGACGCCCTTCAGTTTTGGGTAAAATATTCAAAATTACGCTTTGATCTGAAGTTATCTTCCAAATTAAAGATTTGGAAGATTTGCGAAAGAAATTTAAGTATTTTATGCGGATCTCCACCGGAATTATAAGGTAAGGCGGCAACAACATCCCTCAAAACTGAACTTGAACCATCCTGACTATACGGTGGAGGATTTAATGCCGTAGCTAGGTTCCTATTAAAACTGTCAGCTGTCTGCTTTATAACTTCCATTGTTGATTGTTGTTGCAGCTGAAGAATCAAAGACATTGGGGTCTTCTAACGCGGCGTTGGATGATTTTGTTGGCACTGCAATACCATTAACCGAGGGTTTTCTGTTGATTCGATTCCTTATCATCATTTTGATTTTCTGTAAGACCGTTATTTTTAATACTACCTGGGGTTTCCCGTTCGTTTACGTCCACATTTACTTTGGTAACATCAGACCGTTCCTCTTCGAAATTGTTTCCAGATATTAAGTTAAGTCCCATACCGTCATTGATTCGGCTACTAGACGGAACCCACTCCGAATCAAATTTTCTTTTGCGATTTTACAAAATCCGATAGCGCAGCCCTCATCTGCCGGACCGTCCCACTAGCTAATTTGAATTTGTCACACTGTATCTTGAGTTGATCCCTATCAAGTTTGTAAATCCAATTCAGACTTTCATCCGAAATTTGGATATCTTCGTCAGACGACATATTAATACCAAAGCACACAGATTACCAAAACAAGTAATACTATAGATCAAATAGCAATATCAATAATATGATAGTTGCGGATGGCCTACCCATGAGCTCAATACAGGACGATTCTACCGGGCAAAGTTGTATGTGACATTTTGTTTAACTCTCTAAGGCCTCCCTAATTATTTGAAAAAGAACCGCGTATCCCTGCCCATTCAAATGTAATAAATCTGGTTTCCCATTAAAAATATTGCAATTCAAAATATTTTAGGTTGCCTGTCCCCCTAGTATAGGCCCTGAGTTACCACAGGATTAATGTCGACTAATCGTATTTCATGACTTTTGAATGTGGACAAGTATGAGTTTGAAACTGTTAATTGCGTTCAGGTGCAAACTATCAGATTTAATTCTAGGGGATAAAGGCACTTTCATTAAGAGGATTTTAGGACGGACTATATTTAATTCTTATTAGCCTGATAAGCGATCGGTATTGATCTCTTAACTGTTGCATAGCTTTGTTTTGCAGAATATCGTTTGTGCCTATTGAAACTAAAATAACTTGATTATTCGGGAATTATTGTTTGATTTATCTTAATGTTTTTTTTAAGATTAGAAACTGTGAAACCTCCCATGGTAATAATAGGAACAGATATTTAATTTCTAAGGAATGTGGGAAATTTCATAAGCCGTTTTAAGTGAGGAGTCGCCAAGTAAAAACACATTCATTATTTTTTTATATAATATAGTATGGTATTCAAGGTAAAGTTTGAAAATTAGTGTAAGATTTAATTATACGTAGTTTATAACTGGTGCCAACTATTACAATAAAAATCCAGTATGTACAGTAAAGATTTATGGACACCTAGAATTGTTTGTTCAAAAATTGTTTTATAGAGGACCTTTATTTATTTAAGCGAAACATCTTATCCGGGTCATATGATACTCACTTCAAACAAACGCAATAAAAATTACACAACTATAAAAACTTTCTTATGGTATTTTATTAATGCTGTTTTAGAACTTAAGATTAATTACTAATTAAGTTCAGGTTATTGACCAAGTTACTGTTAATTACTATTAAATTAAAATTGGTGATTTTAATATTTATGAATTTCTTACAACAATTGTTAACACGTGTATGCTAAGCATCTAATATAATATGTTGTATTTTGTGAATGAATACCCTAGTTCACTATCACTAACCAAGGGACTGTGTTATCAGTCAATCAGCTGAGCTCTAGTGATAAGGTTTGAGGTCACAGCCCTTTTCCTCGGTTGATAGTTTCGTTATTTATTTATTCCTTACACATGTATTTATATGTGAACCTTAATTACTCCCTATGTATTAAACACTGCAGTAGTTCCATGTACCTATTTGTAAACACATGAAATTTAATTTAGAAGAGGAAAATTCATATTATTACTCACCAATATAATTTTAAGATACATATTCTAAAATTTAATACAATATATACAATGTATTAAAACAATTTCTGTATGGTATGAGCAATAATGTAAGTTAGAATTTTAATGAATTGACTTTTTAACCAACACCCTCCAATAACACTACATTCCCAACCAATAAGTCTTTAATTTAAGAGTACTTAATTAATTACTGAAATCAAGTAAAAATGTTACTTTTTATAATTACCTTTACCCTAGGGGTTAATAAGTTATTATTTAAGACTTTAAGTTGGACTGCGAACAATAAATATTAGGTGGACCTCTCAAGTAATGAAAAATATAAAGTGAGAATATTATACTATTGTACTCTTAACTAATATTCAAAATAAACAAATCCTGCATATAATCCTTCTAATTAATATCTTAATATTATCTTATTTAACAGAATTTTAAATAACAGTTATTTATGTTGAAATCAAGTATGACATGCTAATTTTCCTTCATGGTAATGTTTTCCCTTCCTAAACAATTTCTCTCTCCCGTTATATATAATATTTTCCATCTAAAATAAAACTAACATGCTCCAATTTAGACTTATAAATTAATAAATTTTCCAACTTATTCGATTTAATAATCCAGGTACAATTCGAATACTATGCAACATGCTATGATCCCATTTCTTTGTTTTAGTTATTAATGAACACCCTTTATTTAATGAACTTTACACTATAAATACCCAAAACGGCCAATTCCAATCTTTTGTTAAACGCTAAGGATACCGGAAAGACGTACAAACGGACAGACCAAATTTACTTTCTAATTCATGATAACTAACAGGCTAATCACTAATTTCATGCCCGATCAGGTCTGCCGATTGAACCCGTTTCCTCCTGCATGAAACCCACGAGGCTTGCCATCCTATACTAGTGAATTTAGAACATTACAATGAATTAAATGATAATGCAAAATAATATTAATTTACCCTTATTTAATTTTAAAACAAAAATCTATCACAGACTGATTCCACACCTTGAGGTTATCGCTTCTGCTACCATCTGCAACGTTTCTAAAGCACGTGCGTGAACGAAAAATTGATTCTTGTCTCGGGTAATAAATAATTTGACCGCGCCAATTTGCAATTCACCAACTAATTAAGCTTTAGGAGCCCGAGGTCGAGGTGGACACCCCTCAAGGTGCAGAGACAGCCAGCTTTGATAGATGTTTTTAGTTTAGAAAATATAAATTTAATTCAATCTAATCCCCCGGTTTTTTAAAACTATCGTGATCCTATTACAGACAGCAACTAAGGTGCACCACATTTATAAATGGTAATAGCATCTTCTGTAAAAAAGCACCATAGTATAATTCCCCTAAAATTAACCAAATTAAGTCCTAAGAACTATTGGAAGGATCTCACCCATACAGCCACGGAGCCACCGGAACAACTGCGCTCGTCTTTTGAGCGACTCCCCCGACCTTTGATAACCGGCGTCAGTAGCGCCCTCTATCATGCAAGACAACTATGCCTATCTGACCTCACCTGCTAACTAAGTGTTGTGCCTTCGGCACACTTCTCAAATAGCCTTTACTTATTCGTTTTAAATTTTAAACCTATAGTTTGTATTGCAATGAAAACGTAACGTATGTTTTTGAAGTTATAAAGAGTAAAATGATTTACCTTTTCCTTAGCGTACGCTGTATTTCTGGGAGGTAACAAAAGTTGTTAAATGGGGTTGGCCATTTTGCCTGTAAAATGTTTAAAATGAATTCAAATCCAAAGATTTAAAAACATTATTGTTTAACCTTGATTACTTTATGGCAATACTCTATATTTATCCCATTATTTTGGCAGCTTATAGTTTCAAGACACAACACATTTTGTTATAAACAAAACGAGATGGAGGTCTTCAATTGCTTGTCAAGGAAAAGAGTCCAGATAAAATAACGAGCTTGCTTTGACCTGTAAGCAGCGCAATTAACAACAAATACCGACTCATTACACCAGCCTTCCTTATAAGGCATCACAAAGGCGAGGCACGCTAACCGCTCGAAGCGCGGCGCAGGGAGTGGTGACGGATAGGACGTGGTTAGGTGATTGACATGTCACCAATCACAGTTATGTCACAATCCGGTTCAGTTGTGATTGTGAGCCATTTGGTTCTCGAGGATAGCCTTGATTGGTTTTGTCTTTGTATACCAATACAATCATTATAAATAAATCAAAGTAATACATAAGACATACTGATATAAGGACCTTTACTTTGGTAAAATTAATATCATGTATCATTGTACAAATTTAATAATTTATTTTCCTGAATTTCTACAGTGTTCGAACCCGCCTTTGTCAATAAAATGCTGTTATGTCCTTAAAATATGGTGTCAAAACCATATTAGCAAAGTATTATAGTGGAGATAAATTGGCATATGAATAAGCTTTTGGTACCATAACAATTGGCACGATCAAAATTATTTTAAGAATTGCCGGTGCATCTATATTATTATAAATTATTACATACTGGTTATTAAATACCTAATTAAAGCCCTGGATGAAAAACTCCAGGGTAAAATTGTTTGTAAACATGTTTCAATGATTTAGAAGTTGTAAAATCTCAAATATACAGGTATAAATGGGCTATATTGCGATATGAGTAATTATTAATATTGGGAACCGATTACAAATGATCAATATATAATTACTGTATTCAATTATACGAAAACAGTGTTCTATTTGTTTTAATTTAGTTAGGAATATTAGTTTCACTAATCAAATTGATTTAAAAAACTGCCGGTTAATTTATTTAATTTCGT
The DNA here is from genome assembly GCF_021130785.1 of Homalodisca vitripennis. NCBI lineage: Eukaryota > Metazoa > Arthropoda > Insecta > Hemiptera > Cicadellidae > Homalodisca > Homalodisca vitripennis. The sequence continues at coordinate 132,588,864 of NC_060212.1, read as the reverse complement.
TTCGTTTTTACTGATTGGTAACAGATCATTCAAATTGAATTGAATTAACACTTAATTTCGTATGCAAACGACATACATCTGATTTAACAATATTTTATGTAGCTAATTAATTAATTTTAAATATTATGATAACCGATAAAATGCTCAGTCGATCTTCTCGGCATCCTCTTAACCACAAAAATATCGAAACAAGGGATTAGTAAAGATTCAGAAGAACGTAATGAAATACGTACATACAAACAACCCAATTATATTCGTACTTCGTAACCAACACGCACTGAATGTGCCGTCAGAATGTTGTTAACTGTACCTTTAATGCCTTTTGACAGCAGAATCAATAGAGTTCTTCTCTATGAAAGATGAACGTATACACCAAATTTAAAGTCTCTACGACATTTCTATCAACACTTATCACACAAAAGGACATACTGACAAACAACCTATTTTAAGAAGTCTGTATCTGTAGTATGCACATTCAGTCCACGTTGTGTTCTCTTCAACGTATTACGCTGTGAATAAATCTGTAACACTAGAGGCATCAAAACTGCTAACATAAAACAAAATGAAACCCCAACCAAGAATTGTAAATGCAAGGCAAACACATCCAATCAGCAGACGGCTGAAAATTTAATTTAATTTCATCGCTTTAATTGACATTCCTTCCACTCACATCCCGTTGTGCATGAGTAAATCTTTTTCATTTCGGAATATTTCAGAACCTTGTCTCCCAGCCAGAAAGCATTAACCTGAGCCACACGGTGTCGGGTAGATTCAATCTACCAATCAATCATGGAAGTGCACGAGGGACGAAGTTCGCCCCGACGTTTGTCAATGGAATAATCACGACTATCGCGACAAACATCGTGTCCCACCGCATTCATCGGTTGTCATTTACTCTCGTAATGAAACCTGACAGGCTGACCATACATTTCACACGCTTAGTAATAGTTGTTTAACTAGTTTAACGTTACTACGTACGGGAAAATAATCATTCACGATTTCGTCACTTCAATATAACTTTATACGCATAATTGACAAAAATTTGGCACCAACATACAACAAGTAAACATACATATTTCGTTACTTATTGTGAGTATGTGAGTACTCATTTTAATCAAAGAATTAGATAAAAATCTATGGAGGATTGGACTATCCAATTTTATTAGAAACCAACTGAGAAGCTCCAAAAGGTTCAAGGCTCAGAATTGGAGTTGGAGACCCAGTGGGCGTGCAGTCTAGAGCGTCTGAGTTAGAGAGTTGACCTTGTACTGTAACGACCCACCTCATAACTCTCTTTGATAAGAACCTCACACAGGCCAGTGGCTTATGAGGAAGAGCAGAATAGCTAAATAGGGGATTGGCCCCGTATTTAAAAATAAATACCTACTGTTTATGTTACGCTTTCGATTTGAGAAGAATTTCAAAATTTTAGTTTGTTTTTAAATCGAAATGCATACGGTAATTTGGGGATAACAAACCTGTTACAATACATATTTGTTCATTTAATTTTCTTATGTAGCTTAAATTTTTTATATGGTGTTCCGCGGTAGAAGTCAGTTTGAAAAGTAACGGATTACAGTTCGAACATTTGTAAATAAGGTTAGTTGAATAACCTTACTTTTGAACCTAGATGATTGCAGGATTAATAATTAGTTAAACTACGGCATCTAAAGAAGAATAAGTTTTAAAAAGATAAAAATTTAATAAATTAATGACTAAGAACCTACAGTAAATAAATGAGTTCAAAAGGCTGTAATACATAAAAGTCATGATAATTAGTACTTTTGGAGTAATCTTTCAACTATTAATAAACTATCAGTTATAGATAAAGCCAAATTCAAAATACAAAACATTTAAGTTTTTAAGCCTAAGAGAGCTAATCATAGGTTTAATGAAAGCCACGCCTTACTGTTTGAATTTTGTTGGTTTTACGGGATTGAAATATCCGCAATTTGAACCATTTAAAAAAAACTTTAAATGTGTTGGAAAGTAACAACTATAAAATATGTTTATAAAAAGTACTTCTTTGATGACCTTGGATAAAAATTCGAATTTACTGAAATTTTTAGAGAGTTAACAGTAAAAAGAACTCTGTTGAACAGTACAATTTTGACACTTTGGGCTAATGTGTGCACAAGAAGCGAAAAATGTTTTTTTTTTTTTCAAAATAACCAGTAAATAGACCTTTAAAATGAGGTATGGTTTGACCTACCTTACATATGAAAATTTATCAAAACTTACCTGTCTTCCCCCACCCTAAGTGCATTTTGGATTATTTTTGGGTGTAACAAATTATTTTCCCGAATTATTTGGGGGTGGGGGGTTTTCGTTAAAACAATGAAGGTAGTTTTCTCAGCTCAGCCGCTATACATCGCGGGTAGATAGAATGTCTCACCATCCAACTCCAATTCTGAGCCTTTTGGAGCTTCTCAGTTGGTTTCTAATAAAATTGGATAGTACAATCCTTGTTGCACTAGGGGAAGATCGTCTGTAGAGACAAATCTGAAGAATGAACTGGAATGGCCCGTATCAACTCGAAATATGCCACGTGTATTATGCAATATGTAAAAATGTAAACATCAAATTATATATAACTCAAAATAAGCATTCTTTATTCTAGGTTTGGCAATACAACATTTTTCAAAGATTTATAGAATAATAACGCAATAAATATAAAGTATACATTATGTATTAAAAAGCAGAACTTGTTCTGGACACCAGACCTTAGCTCAGATAATTCATACTACTTTCCATCGTGACAACTTTGACTAAAACAACAAGGTCGTTGCGTCAACCCAGCCTCCAGTCTGGAGCCAAAGACGCGACCAGAATAACAAACAGAGAGATCGATTATCATCGGTGACAAGGCGGGCTGAGTGATTGACAAGACGGTCTGCCGGTGACCGCTATCCCACTGACCCGCATCGCACAATGTCTGCTCTCTCCGGTTCTGCGGATCTTAGAGTTTTCCTTTTTCTAACTATCTGCCACTGACAGTCCTGGCAGATCTGGAAATACTCCGTATCGTTGTGATGACATAGCTGAACGTAACAATTTTTGGTGACTGACGAAAAATCTATCCGCAACAATTACAAAATTCTTTGTCAGTTACTTAACAAAAATACTTGCTCTTAGACCAGGAACCGAGAGCTAATTTCCGTCGTATCAAACATCCCCATTTCGTATCCTAATTATGTATCGCATGCTCCATCGTAGTGTAGAAATGTCCCTTGGCTAGATAACCGTTTAATAGCCGCTAGTTAACGGGGTTCATAGTGGGGAGTATCAAAAAGGTTAAAAATATGAAATGATCATATTTTTCTTAGCTTAACAACATAACACTTAAAACCCGTCAGACGAGATTAACATACGAGTATTAACTTAAGTGTTACATCAGCATCACCTGACTATATGCAAAACTATAAAGTTGCAATTTTGGTCTTTTTATCTAGCTGTCTGACGATGATGTAACTATTATTTATTAGTCTGATGGTCAAGTTAAGTAAGTCAAGCAAAAAAATAAATAATCTGAAAAATATCGTTTCTCATATTTAACCTCTTTGATTGCACTGCCAACGATCATTTCCTTTCGAAGGAAACATTTCTCTATCGATTTCAAGGAATCCAAATGGCCTATCGGCTCGTAGACTTTCATGTTCTGTTTTTTTATCTATTGGATGTAACTGCTCAAATAAAATATGACTCTTTTCAAATTCGAGCAAAGTATATACGGTACTTAATACTTTTACCCACTATATTTTGTTTGTTATAAAATGTTCATGGAAATATACTGAAAAAATAAGAAAATATTGAAAATACCACTTTTTTGTTTCATTTTAGGTCTTTCATAATTGCATCTGTTCCTTATTAAATTTGAAAATATCTACTATTAGTATTTATTTTATGACTTTTTTATATGGAATATCATCCTGCTGTATAGTTTAAGTTTGGCCTCCTTGACTCTATTTTGCATAGCAATCATATTATGCTGCAATAATGGAAACAGCCTGCTGAAACAGAGTGGGATACAGAGCTTCCGACTTTACTTTGAGGTTTAGGCCACACAATCCAGAAAACTGAGAACGTTACATTTTGCATTCTCCAATTTGTACACTGACCTTGAGCAAAAGATGAATGGGGGCGCTGACCGAGGGGCGGGGCCTCGCAGGAGGACTACAGAGACACGAGTTAATCCAAGCCATCAGTGTAGTCATCGGAGAAAGTGAGTCACCTGGTCAGCGGTGGCAGGGAGTACTCTCCAGCGGATCTCTTAGGCACACACATCTCTATAGCATATGACTACAGTTCACTGTCATCCTGAGTCAACATAGAAATATCATCAGGAAGTTATGGAAAGGGAAGGTGGTATCAGAAAATATAATAAAGGAACAGAACATGTTTTATTTATGAGGGAACCTTACCTAAGCGCTTTCAAATTGCGTTGGGGAAACGTTATACAGTTATTATAACACAGATTTGGAATTTCACGTAATTTATTATATATTTGCTTATTTCAGGAATAGCTTCTCAATATATATTTGACAGTATTGGCTTAATTCTTTAAAATAAACAAACAAAAATTAAATACGATATTTCTGAACATAAAGTGTTTTGAAGAAAAATCTATATTTGTGAAATAAGAAGCATTTTACAACTAATAATGTATGATTTTTATTTTTATATTCGTACAAATAATGAACATTGAGCGTTGGTTCTCATTCTCAATTTTAATGTTCACATATTATTTATTATGCGGTGCGAAATATTTCAAAATCCTGTTTAAAATTGTATGAGATGTTTTATTCTTTAGAACGTATTTATTCAGTAGTTTCAATACGCCCACGTTATTTGCAGTACACTTATGTTGTTGGTTCATACATAGAACATTAAAGTTTTTGGCATAAACAATTAAAGCTATTTTTAAATATTATATAAATTGATTGCAATATTGTTTTATGTTTCTGAGCACTGTTAAAATCTAAAGTTTTAGATTTTACATTAGAACATTTATTTATGGATTCGTTATATAATTCTAATACAAATAAAACTATTGAAATAAAGCCTTACCACATACTAAACAGGTTAACGTTCAATTTTTAACTAAATTACCTCATTAGAACTCAGCTTAGTTTGTAATTTCTATGACTTGAATGCCACCGAAACTGATCGACAGTAAATTGAAGAAACAAATAAAGTGTTGGAAATAGAATTAAGTTGTTTATTGGTTGACTGGATAGGGTAGGGCTTGGCTGAAAGAGACAATAGCGTCCACATCGCACAAACACCCGGCACACACTGAAAAACAGCTGATTTGTATTGCGCGCGCACCCCCTCCCCCTCCCCCACAAAACGACACAACGCTGTCGTGTCGATACATACCTTATCTCCACCCCGATCATTGTCCTCCTAGTTAACGATTAAACGTACCAGATTACCTGCAAAATTAAATTTGGTTAGCGTTGTGAAAATTGTTGGATCCCCTGTAAAGAACTGGCTCTCTTTTCTAATTTTTCCTTTAACATCAAGAAACCATTTAACCAGTTGTACCGTGGGGTTTTTATTCATAGAGTATCAGAAATATTAATAAAATGTACGCTAATAATGTTCTTTTACTAAATCTAATGTTTATTTACTATGGGCATTATCAATTTCAAACATCCTTTTTTAAAACGTGGGAATTTAGGAATGATAAATTGTATTGCTTACTTCTCCCCAACCATAATTCCGAGACGATATATGTTCCGGACCAATGTGTCTTCACACTTATTTTAGAGTAACCTAATAATTATTTCTAATAAATAATACATTTAAGTATTCTACTAGAATAAACACAGATACGAGTTCATTGCTGTCTCTGGTAGCCAAGTGGTCAGCGTTTCATCTCTTTGTATATTTATTCCTTTCCTGACGCTAACTCTTGATTGCAATATAAACGTGAAGTACTGATGATATAAATAAATAAACACTTTCAAATGAAAGATTAAATAGACTTTTAAAATCAAACCAAAGTAATGAACTAAGTAATTTCAATCATTTATCGCCTTCGTTCTGTATGGACATAATGAGTGTGGTTTATGGATTTTAATTACCAGGGAAGTTTACATTTTTTAGTGATCATAGCTATTCAAATAACGTTTATGTAGTATTTTAAATAAAGTTATATGTATTGAAGAATGTGTTTTTATAAAAACTATCTTCAAAATTACAAATAATATTAGCATGTAATATGTAAACTATGTGTATGTAAAACTGTACATTCCTGTTGTATTATTTTCTGAATATATCAGGTTAAATAAGTTAAAATTGAAAGATATCCATGTTGATATTCATAATATTAAACATTTTATAATATTGTCATGGAAGATCGTCAACCGCAATAATTGATGTAAATATTAATTTTAACTGTAACCTGCAAAGATAATACTGTAAATTGTTCATCGGTTAACTAAAACACTATATTGTAAGGCGTATATGTGAACCAAACTGACCTAAAATAAAACGTTTGCGCTGTAAACTCGTTTTTTAAAATGAACCATTACAAGTCAGGAAAAATATAAATAAAGTTATTAGAGATGTAGTAATGAACATTTCTGTTCCATTACACATTATGATCTCCCTAATAAATTCACGGCGATTTACGAAATTTTGCTATTCCATCCCAATGTGTATGACAAATAGGAAACATACTTTATAATCTTTCAATATGGTGTTACTCGTATTATGTGGGAAATCAACCTTCATGGTGGAAGCCTCCATGGTCCACTGCTTCACCCGAAAGAAGTTCATCCTTTGAAAACGCTCAGGTCGGAGAATAGGGACAGTTACGTCTGTGTTTCGTTCTGTAGATCTATTTTAGAGATAAGTAAAATTCATTATATTCCATTTGGTCTGCTACCATGACTACTATTTAAACAAAAAAATCTATGTGTTCTGATGCCGGACGGGAAGATTTCTACTTCTAGAGTATGGTATATACTACAAGATTGTCGGTTGAAACCTTTATGTAACTGTGTAACTTGAATGTATTACGGGATGGATCAGAGTATAAGACGCAACTGATGATTATAATAAACTGATACAACAGAGTATCACAGGATCGTGACGAAAAAGGTAGCACACAGATTCCTTGGGTTAAGGAGGCCTTATGTATCAGGTTTCAATTCTAGGCCCTTTCTGTCAAGGTTTGTTACACAGGCGGACTGCCCTTTGACCTATTAAGCCCAAAATCAGTAGCTTTATTCCTCGGACCTAGTGGAGCCCAGTACTAAGTTTGAAGTCTCTAGGATCTTTCTATCAAAGGTCTGGAAAGACGGCTGGACAACGAGATGAATTCAAGATGAGCCTGTCAGATCATTTCAATTACATTTTGCTGTAAGTTTTTGAGTTTATCGAGAACATAAGCTCTGTATTGTCAATTTAACAGGTTACATACTTTTAGAGACGGTATGGTCTATCTGAAAGTCAGACACATCTGAAGTAGGGACTACTATATTAATATTTAGCTAATTAGGTTATTATATGCTTTTTGAATTCGAAAATAACGTTATAATAAGAGGAACCATAGAATAAATCCTCCTTTCAGACCTAAATATAAGCATGGCCAGTGTATGCCACGAACAACCCTTCTTCCTGCAGTCCAAACTTGTACATGGTAGTGCTGTTACGAGCGAGGGTGACTTGTACTGTCAGTGGCTCATACATTTTGGAGGGGGCTGTACACAGTTGAGCTGCGAGGGGGGTAGGCTATTTGCCGGACCGAGTCGTGCCCAACCCCCCCCCCCCGCCATTAATCTCTTTCTGCTAAATGGTTCGGTCTGTACCTTTGAACAGTTTGTACAGCGTGACTGTTATGGGCGCTGTGCAATCAAGATTTATTTTTTCTTATAGACTAAGTACAGTTGAGATCTCGTTGACTGTTGACTTCCTTCAATTGGTGTTGTAATAGACGTACAAGGAAGTCGATGTCTATTTGGATATAGTACTGAGAAACTACGTCACGAAATTATTGGAAAAGCTCTATATAATGTTAAGGTTTCATATATTGTATCCCATTTCAATTGTACACCATTTTCATAGAATTTTTTCAATTTAATACAGTTTGAAAGTTATATTATGACCATTACAGTTTTAGCGGAATTCAGATCTCCTATGCCTTATTCACACACCTTTACATTGCTACCAATTTAATTTTTGTATTATTTACAAATGTGTTTTAAAATGCTGCCAACTTGAAATGGCTAAAAATAATTGTATGAAATAAATCTTTTGTGTGAACCAGTTTTTCTCGTGTCTAAAATATATATTTAAAATCAAAAGGTTCTGCTTTTACAGGTGTCTGCGTTTCAAAAACCAATTTAGTGAATATTTGGAACGCTAATACATTTTAGAATTGCTCAACATTTCTCTACATATTCTACAATTATTAATGCAGCCTGTTCATTTAAATTATTTTGTTAAACCATTGACCCATACTTTTATCTCATATTTACTTATTAGATATAAATTTGAGTTTATTCTAATGTACATAAATACAAACTTGCACCTTTCTTAAGAATTACAACTCATTGAACTAAAATATGTTTTGTAGGTAGAAACATCAAAGTGGCTATTGTGGCTTTGTGTATGAATATGTTTACAGTTGGATTCCTCATCACCTCTCTAGCCATTTATCCCTTTGTATACCCCTACTCTGAAGCCAGCCTTAAAACATCATCGCTTTTGGGCAATTATGGAGAACTGTGGCTATTCTTGTTTTGTCTAGAGCCTGCAAACCTTTAAAATATACTTTAGTTTGGCTTAATGCATAAAAACCAAACACGTGTGCTCATATTAATTATACTCAATAAAAAACTGTAATTTCACTCATACTGTTTTATAATAAAGTCCGTTGTATGTTTTTATTTTGAAGGCACTTATTATTATTAGGTGCCAATGAATAACTCGTGATAATTTACAAAACACGATAGTAAAACCAAATTAGAAGTGGATACTTAATTCACTCATCCTTGAGGGGCTGTCATTATATCTACAGCCTAAACTACGTAATATTCGTTTTTTCCATATACCATTCCATTTCCATACACCAGGCAGGTTTCGCTCAAAATCAGGAATATTCCAGAAATGTTCAATCTTCACGGAAAGTGTTTCCAATTGATCCTCAAGTTGGTGAAATTCCCATCTCTACATCCAAGTTTGTAAACTCTAACAAAACTTCGGGATCTGTCAGTTACCGAACAACTTTAAATCCAGTTATGATTACTTGGATACATTGATATCTCCGCAATCCATACACTCTAAGCATCAGTATGCGATTATTCGTTGAAGAAGGTATTGTGCTCTTTTCCATTCTTATGTCGCTTTATTGTGTGGAAATTGGAGGCTTCCTACAGGCACAGTTTTTTAATACATTTACTTTTTAAGGGAGAGATCCTAAAATTACCCTTATTGTAATTAGTCTGTATCCCTTTAAACTACTACGCCAGACTTGTGTGTTCGAAACTTCCAAAAGAGGTATAGCTGGTAAAATTTAATTTACAAAAAATTTACAAAACCTAAAGTTACAATGATTGTGATTGATTTGCATTTATTCAATTTCACCATTTGTCGCTACTCCAGACGACGTTTGATACTTACTTATTAGACACGTATTTTAAAAGATATGCCTTAAGCATCAATGGAATCAATGAGAATATTAAAAAGAAATCTGATGCACCCGACTCTCGTGACTGTACAAGATCATTAGTGTTAAACCGGGAAAGCCATTTTACCTGATAATAATGTAACCCCTACCTTCACCGTGAATTTCCAGGTATGTTGCACCGAGTCCTGAAACTTTGAACACCTAATGGGCTGCATCTCCCTAAATACCCAAGCATCTGCAACATTAGTGCAACATATATTCCTCAAAGTTAGTTAAAGATAAGCCGGTCCTGTACATTCATGGAGTTACCCAGGTGGAAGTGAACGATCTGTTTTGCTGTATCCAAAATAAGTTCAACTAGAAGGTATAAGCCAGCCCGATGTGATCTTGGAACAGCTTAGTAGTGTAAAGTAAAGGAGAGTTTAAAATACTCCAGCCATACACAAAGAGCTAGATAGAGAAGGTTTACATCTTAGTAATATCTCGCCACCACAGAGAATACAAAACACAAAATCCTTGTATATAGACTGCTCTAATGTTTGTGGAAATATTTCCTCACATAGGTGCATAGCACCTGTGCGTGAAAGAATGAGTCCCATTAATTCAAAAATAATTTTCTTAGGGAAATAAGATGTTTAAATAATGTTGTTTATTAACAAAAATATATAGAAAAATAATTCATTTAATAATTATAAATACAGATAACGCTCATAGTGGTAAAGAAAAAAAGCAATATGAGGTTATAGAAGAGACGCAATAACAAACATACTTATCAATGAATGTAGATAATCAAAAAGGATAAACGACGAACTGTTAGATGATAAGAAATAAAAAACCGACAGACAAACGGACTCCTCAGTCAGGGCAATGCTTGAGGCCTCTGCCCCTCCTTTCAGTTATCCTACCCCAAACTAATCTTACCCCGCACCTCTACCTACCACGCTAGCAACCAACACCACACGCTCACACTCACACACTCACACCCACACAACACCCCCCCCCCACACACACACACACACACACAAAACAGTTGTGTGTTAGTTACTATGATAGTTACTATCACCATGCGATCACAAATATAAAAACACGCTCCCATCTTGTAATCCAATTTTGGACATTAAATTGTGTAATCAGATGTTATAATCCTTTCCATATAATCACGACCCACACTTATTAACCAGTTGTTTACTTTTATTTTATAAGTTGAAAAAAATAAATAATTATTATTATAATTATAATTATTAATTTAATAATAATTATAATTATTCTTATGCAAGATATGGTTGCTGATCTCAAAACACCAGTAGTATTAGATTCTTCGTTTTAAATTTAAATCGCTATAATTAGCTAATACTAAAGCAAATAAATGTAGGTAATTACTCTAAAGTGTAGGTATAAAATATTTTGTAGATTTAGTAATAACTACACTTTGCTGAAATAGAGCGATAAATTTAGAATATTATGTTGTACATAATGAACCACCAAAATTGTATAAAACTTGTATTGTTGCTACTCTAAATATACAATTAATAGCACTAACTATTTAAAAAAAATTTCAATTTCGTATAAAATTGTTTTACGAATTAAGATCATGGCTATGTTGTATCAATAAAAATAAATTAAATAAGAAAAACTTTCTTATTGTACAGAATGTTATAGTAAACTTGTGAGCTGTCTTTATCATTATTCTATAGGATAATATAAATCATAATTTCTATAAACATAACCGTGCAAGTGTTTAGATTGTGATCTCAATTAGTTATCACCTTACAAAAATCTTTCTACAGCTCAATCTTTACTAATACGCCAATGTGATCTTTAAACTTAACGCTCAATTTTCTGTATAACAATTTTACCTCCCAAATGTCTAAGCAGTCAGTTAGGTTAATTTAGTCGTCTTATTGATTTACAAAGTTTATTATAAAAATATATTTGTAATGCCGATTGATTTTTTAAATTATATTGGTGAAATTTGTTGTGGTTGTAGTTTATTTATTCCAAATGAGTTTGTGATTATTAATAGGTTGATTTTTGTAGTGTGATGAGTAACACGATTAGGATGAAATCTAATAAATAGGAGGAAATAACTGGTCACTGAACTAGTTGAGGTATAAGTAATCCTATTGCCGTATCAACAAAGCGTATTAGCATTGCTTAATTTGGTGCACAAAAGTGAAAAGATTTTATTATTTTTGTTGCTAGATCTTTTAAATCTTAACATCAATTTTACGGGCACCTATCGCTTACTTAACAATATCAATGATAACAAGATGTAAAAGAGTTTTAACTGTTACTTTATAGTCATTTGGATACAATTACAAAGTACTTTCTATTAAAATTGTCTTTAACATAATTTAAACGCGATAATAACGGTCTTTATATAAGAAACACAAGACAAAATAACATTTTATAAAGTTACACAAGTAGTAGGCCAGCTTTGTTGCTACAAGTCTTGTACCCTCCAGATATGTCACTTCCTCAACACAACCCATGTTGACCGCATTGTGTACTTTATGTGTGTGGATGGCCCCGACACATCGTGTTTATATTTTACGACTTTGAGTTTAAAAAAGAAATATATACAAATTTTCAATATTTCACTGATATAAATTAAGGTAGTATTTAGTTTGGCCACAGCATATTATTTTATGTTTATTCATTAAAAACTTAAATTTTAGAAGTAAATTAATGGAGACTTCACGCAAGAAATTAGCTCATAAATCATTCAGCCAACCGTCAGTCGATGTCTACTTTGCCGATAGTGAAAAAGGAACTAACTACAAAATCTAAAGAAACAAACAGAATACAGAATAGAAAAATAAGAATACTTGTGTTACAGGCTTTAAGAAGTCCATCTACAATAAACCAATAATAAAAAGCACCACCCACACTTCCTGATATGCCGCCATCTTGTGTCTATCGTGATTATCGCCATTTATTATTGACAACTAGTCAGTTGTCAGTAGTTGGTATTGTGAACAGACGTGTTGTGTTCTGTGATATTTTTTATATTCGCGTTTAAAATTATTTTATTATAATTAAATAGTTTTAAAGTTTGTATACCAAGTTGGTCATTAACATATAGATTATTGCGTAATTTACCACTCAATTTTCAAAATCGAAGTCCTTATATGCTTATTGCTTAGTAAAATCAATTATGATATAGTATTACTGATGCCTATAATTTTTTTAACAGGCTTATACCAGGTACGTACTATTTAAGTGTTCATTTTTAAAAGGATTAGATTTAGCCTAATTCATAATTCATGTTTTGCACGTGTAGGTTTCACATTTCTGGTTTCAATCAATTAGATTTTCTACGTCATATCTGAGTTTGCCTTATTGCCCTGATTTATAAAATACAAATAAAACACACACACACACACACACATACTTTTTGACCTACCTACTTCTTTTTGTGTAAGATATGTTCAGAGCCATATTTGAGTCTGCCTTGAAGGATAAAATACACACACATGCGTACTTAGGTGCGAAAAAAATATGACCGTCAAGGAATGAATCCTTACAAAGTTCATGCAACATTTCTAAATACTCGTTTGTAACGTTTGCATTAAGAAACTTTGTTGTTTTTGGGATTTTAGTCTGGGAAAGAATGTGTAGTCGATGCATGTTAGTGTTCATTTCTACGAGTATAATTTTTCTTAAGTCACTGTCAAAATACCATATCAAAATTCCAAGGAAGCTCACCTTTTTTAATGCTTATATGTTGGTTATTAAGACTATGTTCATTAAGGTTAGTGTTATAACAGAGTAAAAATATTATTTACAATGCAATAGATGTTATAAATCGTCACTGGCGTAACCTAGAGTAAAAGTTATTTATCATTTTTTTTTGCTATCTACATCAATACTGATCAAACACTGTTCTAAAATTTAAATTTGGACAAATGTTACAGCCATAGGCTAGAAAAGACCGGTTGTGTATGGTTTCAGCCTCTTTCAATTGAAAGTAACAGCTGCTTAGTGTGATGAAATTTAGATTTTGAATAGTAAATTTTACAATCTTTTTGCCATTATTTTACAATTACAAACTACGAAAACCTCAGGAAAACTTTTCTATATTTCTTTTTATATAAACCTTCCTCGGGCAGCGAATATTTAAAAAATTAATTAGCCGAATCGGTCTACCTGTTCTCGAGATTAGCGCTTAGCAACACATTTTGCGTTTTATTTTTATTTATAATAAAATAGATCTGAAAGTGCAGTATTAAATAAACAAATGTTTATATTTTTGCAAATAACAAATTACGCTATAATTTTCAAACCTCTGAAGTTTAATGCTTCATGCTCAGAGGCATGCCCAGTGGGAGATGGCCAGTAGACAGTTGTTGCCCACGACCAACTTCATTACAGGTGGCCATGTTTCCGAGTATGTAAATAAGTAATCTGCATAATATAAGGATGTCAAGTTGACCTCTGCGAGACTCGGTTCTCTTATTGTGGAACAGAAGTAATAAAGAGAGCATGCAGGAATGTGACCTCTCTTACAGTGCTTGTACTGCCACATACATTTCTTTTAGTGGATAATAACAGTTCTATCACACAAGGATTTACGTCTTTATTTATTTGGAGCACAAATTCTTTCTGTGAGCTATTATCGAACATTTCAAGCATGTCAGACTTTTGTTTTGTTGACAGCCGAGGGTGCAGGAAGCGAAGTTTTTTCAAGTAGTAGAGAAGACGGAGGAAAGAGGCCATCTAATTGCATCTTCCTCGCCACCTTCCCATCCTTTTTCCCTTCTGGATAAGAAACTGAGAAATTGCACTTAGTCCTAAAAGGACCTGTGCGCTGCTTGCGAGTGAAAGGATATTCTGGATGGGTAAGGTTGAGGTTAGGAGCCACCTCCTGCCGGGATCCATGATGAAATGATTTTGGGCATTGTCATGCCTCCTTTGAAGAATATCAGTCGGTCTATATACCAGCCTCTCCAGTCAAAGCGGGCTGGGATAGCACGCCCTTATGTCTAGGCTAGCAACAATCTGTAACACTTAGGTAGCCCCACCAACTCTTCCACAGTAGACTAGACCTATCAATCTACCCTTGCATCCCAATATATCAACATTTGTGGTTAGTGATGTGTCGCTCATGGACATGCTCAGATATAAGTGCTCTATCAGTTTAATTATCAGGTACAAACCAGCCATAAGTGAACCCTCCTGGAATTCTTGTCTTTTACGTGCGGAGAAAAATCGACTTAAAAACTAAAATCCATAAAGGAGGACTTTTCCAACATTATTTTCTTTCTAGGGGTTTTATTTTGATCGAATCTCATGGTCAGCAAGATTTCAATATTTCCAGTTGTATTTTAATCAGAAACCGACTGATTGATTTAATGCACTAGTATATCTCTCGGTTTATCCTTATTTTATCGATCACCTATGTGGTTGTCGACTATTTCTGGATTGCGGTGTCTCGTAATCAGGATGTTGTACTTATCATAGTAAAACCAGTATAGTTTAAAGCACCGACCACTTTATACATAATGAAGCTGATAAGGAGACTCTATAGTTTTCATACAAATAACTGAAAGAAACAAAAAAAACATTTGTGAACGCATAAACTCTTGAAATACATGTTTAAAATGGCAGGAACTAGTTTATGTGTAAGGGTTGTATCTGAGTATCCAATTCAGCTTTTAAATAACGAAATGGTTTTAGAGAAATTTACCTTGATTGTACCTCTACTGTGCCATACTTTCATCTATATAACAGTATAAACTTACAGCTTATGTATTTGCATACTAAAACCATCCTTATGATACAGACATTAACTTGGCATATGTGTTATCACGTTGTATCAAGATCTTCACAGCTATTTCCTACTTGCTTTTATATGTGTTATCTAGCAGTATAATTTACATTCAAAATCCAAGACATGGAAATGGTATTCTTTCCTAAATGAAAATTATACCTGCAATATTACATTATTAAACACAGAATCCAATAATTTGACATACAGATTAGGAAGAGCAATCTGGTCTATTTTCTAACTTGTGCAATTGAAATAAAATAATCTTTGAGAACTCGAAATGTTTATAGCAAACAATTCATTCCAACAAGTCTGTTATATTGCATGGATTTAGCATTTACATTTCCGCTGCCCTTACAAGCCCATTTAGAAATCTGCCTGCTGGGGTCTGTCCCTGAGGGCTTGACCCAATAAATCCTTGGTAATTAATCACCCCTCTGGCGTTGACCACCCTTTGAGTTATGGGCCAAGATATTTCAAAGGGCGGATATCCGACCCGACCTTATTTAGTGGCTTGCGTGAGATATGTGATTACTGCATTTCAAGGGTAATTTTTCACTGGAAATTATCCCCTTGTATTTAATTATCCACGCCGGATCATTTACGCTGATTAATGTTCAGATTCTAGGTTTTAACTGGCCATGCCATTCTAAGATTATTCTCATGCTTCAAATATAGTGGA
This sequence comes from Homalodisca vitripennis, assembly GCF_021130785.1. Lineage (NCBI taxonomy): Eukaryota > Metazoa > Arthropoda > Insecta > Hemiptera > Cicadellidae > Homalodisca > Homalodisca vitripennis. The sequence continues at coordinate 132,572,772 of NC_060212.1, read as the reverse complement.
AGTTTTTACTAACGGAAGATAAAAAGTTCAGTTCCAAAATTTCATCTAGTTTTCTAAGAAACATGTGGCCCTGTATTAATGGTATTCTTACCATTCTGTTTTATGTAATATACTTCGAATATAGTTTAACCAATAAGAAAACATGTGTATTGATAACATATCAACAACAATTTGTCCAGAATAATAAGTCTAAAGATTAGTTTGCTATCGAGATATCATGCGGAAAGACAGACAGACAGACAGAAATAAAAATTTTCCAGCCCTGCAGTAATATGCTTCGCCCACGATAAACAAATTGGCCAAACGACAAGTTGTTCTTACAATTATATCCCAGTAAGAAATTCAATGGCATTTTTTAGTAATTAAAGTCATTCAAGATATACTGTATATCCATAAAAGGACTGAAATAATGTATCTACAGTAAGGTGAATCAGTGAGGCCGCAGAAATGGACGCCACAAGGTTTCATGCCTTGAGTAGAGAGAAGAGATGGCGAATGGAGACAGGAATGTCTATCAAGGTTCGTGGGCAAGTCTTATTACTCAACTAAGGACGCTATATCACAATCCTATAGAAGAACAACTATCGAACTTTATTTGGATGGAACGTTATTGTGTGCGATAGAGGAAATAGTTAACAAATGATGGAATATCATGCATTTGGAATATCAATACTTAATATAAAAGTAACGACCATATCCCTTCAAAAGGCTTGCAGACCTCACTCAACAAGATTATTAAGTTGTGGTTACAGCGTTTTATGTTAAATAAGTATTGTTTCCAGTATTAATTCATTACATATCATCAGAATTCAAACCAGTGGAACTCAAAACAATACCACTTTCTCATTGTTGACACTCAAAATGTCTTCTGCTTAATTTTAATTTTGAAGTCATTCTTAAACATAAATTAGCTCGAATAAAAGGAGTATTTGTACTAGCTCAATTTTTGGATTTTCGGCCTAGTCTTTAAGACTTTGTGAGATTTATTGTTATTTAAGTAATTTAGCCAATAAGAACATGTATTATTGCCATTTAAAATAAATATTTTGTAAGCAATAATTTTGATATCGCAAGTGAGGATTTATTAAACATTTTTAACTTGCCTTCTACCGATAAAATAACTGTCAATCCTCCAAAAAACCTGTATTTTAGGTTATTTTTGGGTAATTTTTTATACATCATAATCAAAAACCATTGTACATGGATTTAAGTAAAACATAATACTTCTCTTGGGGTTTTAATTCATCAACAAATCTGCTTTTTTTCGTTACTAGACTATCAGATAATTTCAAGTTTTGTCTCACAGAAACTTATAAATTTCGAGATACAATAAAAACTTAACAATATCTAATGGTAAAAAATTGTTAATATTAAAATCAACAAGATTCATTCAATATAAGGAGAAGTTAGAATACAAGTAATAATTTATGTCCTACTTCAGGTCATGATGTGAGGCTTCTCTTTACATCGCAACTAACACTGTCCTAGTCTTATCCTCTTCCTGCAATTTTCTTACGTAGCGTTTGTTAAAGGGCCGTCATAAGGGAGATCCTTCATTTATCATCCCTTGTGACATTTTGTTGTTGGAACAACCAGTGTATTTGTTTGAAAGATACAAAAGAATGACTGATGTACATGTTAGAAATACTCGTTTTTCAGGAATAACTTTACAAATTCCGATTCATAGAACTGCTATCTACAGTAAGTCCTTCTTAGTGACATCTATTAGATTATTGAATGTACTAGAAAGAGAACTGCGGGAAAGTGATAGGGAAAGCAATGCAGCTTTGTTAAGAAAATACAAAATGAAACTTTTAGAAAGATATGAATTATAAGTTCATAGTACATCAATACTGTGTAAATTATTCTTTCTTGTGTAAGATTAATCTTTCCTATACGTATAGGAATTTAGAATTGAGACCATACAAAAAAAAAAGAAAAAAAGAAATTATGTTTGTATTGAATAAACATATAAAGCAAATAGTAAAATATAGAACTTAACTGTAAGTAGGGTATATTTAAGTGATAAACACATAATAAAATAGAATAAGATAATAGATATAAAAAAATGTAATTAGTAAAATCAGGCAACTGCTCAAACATTGTATTACATATGAATATGTGTTGCCTGTCATGGTGGTGGAGTGTACCATTGGTCTAAACCATGGCAGGATAAATAAAGAAAGTATCAAAGTATCTCTCTCTCTCTCTCTCTCTCTCTCTCTCTCTCTCTCTCTCTCTCTCTCTCTCTCTCTCTCTCTCTCTCTCTCTCTCTCTCTCTCTCTCTCTCTCTCTCTCTCTCTCTCTCTCTCTCTCTCTCTCTCTCTCTCTCTCTCTCTCTCTCTCTCTCTCTCTCTCTCTCTCTCTCTCTCTCTCTCTCTCTCTCTCTCTCTCTCTCTCTCTCTCTCTCTCTCTCTCTCTCTCTCTCTCTCTCTCTCTCTCTCTCTCTCTCTCTCTCTCTCTCTCTCTCTCTCTCTCGTGTGTGTGTGAGACAGGTACCTTTTTGTAAGAAGTAAATGTATTTATTCATCAATACAATTCAGATGCACTCCTTCTACATGTTACTACACGGAATATCATATGTCGTTGTGTTGTTTTTATATATGTACTAGCTGTTACCCGCGGCTTCGCACTTTAGAACCGAAGTCCTTAAAAAAGCAATTATGATGTAGTATGATGAGAGTCCTACAAACATTTTAAAACGTAAGTAGGCATACATCAGATAGATATTATTTAAGTTCGTGGTAAATAGTATCAGAGTTTAACTTCACTATTATATCATGTTTGGCACGTGTAAGAGCATTTCTGGTTCTAATTAATTATATACATAACGCCACAGCTGAATCTGCCTTGTAATCCCGATCAAGAAAACACAAATCTTGGATCACACAGGTCTCGGAAACTTACTTTGGTCAAAAAGCGTATATTTCCAGTCCTTGTCATATATTTCAGGTATAAGATATTTCCAGTACCATATTAGAGTTTGCCTTGTTGTTCTGACAAAGAAAAAATATATATACTTACATAGGACCGAGATGCCTACTTCGGTTAAAAAGAGCCTACTTAATACTGTTTAAATTCACTTACCTACTATGTCACAGGTTAGCTTGCCATGTTGCCTCAATTAAAATACTATATACGTTCGATTATATAGTTCTCGGGAATCTATTTTGGTCAAAATCGTGTTGGCATAGTTGAGTTTGATAGGACTTAAAAGCCTATTGCGACCTAGGGGGAAGTCCTACCTACTTCTTATGTACTTCCGGTATAAGGGGGAAATCCTTATTAAGGTTATGCAACATTCCAAAATAATCGTTATTAAAGTTTTGCGTTACACTTGTTTTTTGGACTGTACCCAGGGAAACAATGAATCGTTAAGGTATGTTAGTATTCATTTCTCTGTTTTTCCGTAAGACATTGTTACAATGTAATATCATAATGTCAAGGAAGCCTACCAGTTTAAAGTAACTTATGTGAAAACATTCATAACTTTGTTAATTAAGGTTAGTTTTATAACAGTATTTAATTAATGCATTAGATGATTTTAATTCGTCACTGGCGCAATTTGGAGTAAAATCTATATATTAATACTATTTGCATTACACTACCGATCAAGCACTGTTTACTTATCTATTATATAAAAATGAAACTGTTCGTGTGTAACAGCATCACTCACAAACGGCTGGACGGATTCGCCTAATTTTTTTTTTTAATTTGTTCGTCTTGATCTGTAGAAGGTTATAGGATACTTTTTATCCCTTTCCCGATTCAGGATTCCGCCCCACTGGTTACAGAAATACCCGTAAGAAATGCATTGCAGCAAACATATGTTATTAAGTGAAAGAGTCTTTTCAAATTTTTAATCAGCTGTTCTTTGTAAACATACATAATGCGACAAAAAATATATTTATATATAAATTTCTTTACACTTATAGTTTTAAAGCATAGAGTAAGCTTAAGAGAAACGACAAATTTTGTTTAAACTGTTTCTGCAATCATAATATATAAAAATGAATGTTTGTGTGTTTGTCCTTTATAGACTCAGAAACTATTGGACCGATCACTATGAAAATTTGTATTTTTCTATGTAGAAGGTTTATACGCAATGCCCATTGATGTAACTAACCACCAGGCTGTACTGCAAGATATAAAAGTTATCAAAGCGCCTGCACATTATAAACTGCAATTACAACACAGTAGTTACGTATATTAAAATATCCAAACACTATTTGAAGGCAAAGAAATATACGGGCAAAGCTTAAGAGACGCGTGCGAAGCCGCGGGAAACAGCTAGTTATTGATAAAATTCAAATGTAAACAGATGTTTCAGAAATTTTGTTGAACTATAGCTGTCAACAACTGTCAAAATACGTTTCGTTCTTATCGTAACATTCGAATGTAAACAAACTAATTTTTCACTTTGAATTCGACTTTATTTGGTGAAATAGGTGAAATGTGTTATGGGTGGTAAAAAGCACTCTAAATGTTAATTCAGACCAAAAGCTATACCTGTTCCAAATTTCAGCACAATCCGTATAGCAGTTTCAGCGTAATTCAAGAACAAACCTCCAAATATCCAAACATTCAAACTTTCGCATTTATAATATTAGTGATATTTTGTTCTAATTTAATACTTTATTGTGTTTAGAAATTCAAATCATTGTTTGTTCTGTATTATGACTTGTGTTATGAGTAAGAAAAATTTTGGTGGTCCTAAATTGTTTGGAATTCATTCATTCGCCGGATTACTTCTTGGAATTACAATGTATCGGAGATATTTATTACTAAAATTCTGACAGATAACGTTAACCCAAAACAAAGTTCTTGAAATTAGACACTTGATCTATAGCCAGCAAAGAGGATAGGACAAAGATGATAAAACACAAAATACAACAAGCTAACATTTCCAAAAACATATTTGAACCAATTATATACCTGTAAAGAGGTAGACAACGAATAGTAGATACCCGTGCCCGTGGCTAATGAATGACGTCAGAACTTCAGAAATGGGCGGGACGTTTATAGAACTCTGATGAAAAAAGATCGAAAAAACGATCTCTTTAAAAAATTAACATGTATCACAGAAGAGTTGGTCCATTTTGGATAGGATCCACTAAGCATTAGAAATTTAACCGTACTTAACAGATATTTGAAATCGTTTTGATTGTTGAAGTGTCATTAATTTAGGTACATCATACATTTATGCAATCGTTTAAATTTAGTCATTAAATTATATTGTTTTACATATATATATATATATAAAATAAATGAATTGTATTTATATATATATATATATAAATGAATTTTTTTGTGTTGTATTTGTATGTATATGTATTTTTCCACGGAGAAGGTTTATATGCTATGCCCATTGATGTAACTCGCCACCAAGTGACGCTGCAAAAGATAATAGTCTTTAAAGCGCCTGCACATTATTAACTGCAATGACCTGACAGTTATGCATATTAAATAACCAAATACTATTTGAAGGCGCTAAGTTATGATGGGGAATTTCTCTTTAAGATAAATTTCTGGTTGAGCTTAAAGCTTGAGTGTTAGACTACTTTATAATAAAGAAAATGTACGTGTACAATAGCTATAAATATACGTACACTTTCTTGGTCGTGGCAACAAGGCAAACTCTACATCGGCGTTGGAAATCTAATTGACTCGTACCAGAAGTGCACATACACGGGATAAGCTTACGTAGAGCGTGCAAAGCCGCGGGAATCAGCTAGTTTAATATAAATATTTTAGTGTTATAAATTTGTAAACGTACCTCCTTCATTGCAGAGTTAGTACTTTTTTCATTGATTTATTTTGATATTTTATACCAAATCATTCACGTGACATGCTCTTGAACATATACAAGTTAAAATAGAACAGCGTTTTAGCTTTGAATAAATAAATAAGCAACTCAACTGCAACAGATTCAAATTAAAACAAGAGAGGGTGCTCATCAACATCACATTCAGTTGAAGACAATAGTCACCCGACCTATATTTTGTAAGTGTTCCACAGTTTTTTTCACTGTCCGACAATGTAATGATTTTTTTATTTACAAACTAATCAAGAGTTTTATAAAGATTTGGCATTACGATTTATCGTCAACTGAACTTTTTACAATTTAATGTACAATGTAATATAATTTTTGTATGATAAATTGTTTTGAAATAGTATTAAGTAAACTGTTTTAACGCGTTGGCTAACAGCTGATTAAGAATATTGTAGGAAGGACGGTTAGAAATAGTTGCAGATAGCCCTAACTTTGAGGTTTACGAAGTTATCCTCTTACCTGAGGAATTCCAATGCCGCGTCCTGCATAAATAAACATGAAGCTTACCATCTAATCAGCTCAGATATCCGCTCCTCCCGAGGTATCGAGTGGAAACAACTTCTTCTGACGTACCTTCGACTATGAGAACCGAGTCTTTGATGTGTTAAAGATAATGAAAATATGTAATGAAGCGATTACAAAATCATTGTTACTTTGCTCTTGATTTGCATGTACACTAGTAGGTAAGATTCAGTTCAAATATAATCTTTAATCTACTGAACTACTTAGGTCTGGAATAAGCTTTCCATCTAAAAACTTCTAACTACTAAACAGAAGGTATTGTTTATGTTATAACTGATTTTATCATACTGTTCAAGTTCAAGTTCAGTTCAAGTTCAAAAACATTTATTTTCTTGTAATATATAGAAAGACATACATATTCCATGAGTTCTGTTGAACTCGCGCGGAATAATTTTTATACTAAAACATACTTAAGAAACAATCAGATTGGCATGTGATTTATGCTATGTAGCTATTCTTCTATACAACTAACATAATTCACAAATGTTCTTAATTTTATCTTTTTAAAATTGTAATGAGCAATTACAAATAGCATAGTACAACTATGCACCAGCCAATATTTACCAATGTTATTCAATATTAAATTTAAATATAATAGAAAATAAAATAACAATTACCAACTAATAATAAATTTAAATATACGAATTTTCAAATAAATAAATAAGTTTAAATATATATACAGGGTGTCAATTAAGTCTGGAACCTCTTTTTTAATTTTTAAACCGCAATATAAAAAAAAATACCAAAGTTCACACGTGCTTACTGGTGATAGTAACGCACATATCTGCCCAATTACCGACCAGGATAACCCCTTTATGGGGACGGTCCACAAGGAGTTAGGCAAAATTCTTAAATAGCAGCATAGGTCAAGTTTGGTATCAAATTAAAGGTCTTACTTAGCAGAGTACAATGCCGCAAACCGAACTTAAAAAGGTGGATTCATTCAGTAGTTATAGCTATTTGAATTTTTTAAAACAATTGAACAATGTAAATTATTAAGTATTACAAGTAAACACCAATTTTTAAGTACCTGTGATCAAAGTAAGTGTTCAAAATGTTCCCCTACCATCGTCTAGCAATGTCCTAGGTGGTTGTAAAAGCCAACCACTGCATTTTGAAGGTAGTCACGAGGAATGTCTTGAGCTTCTTGGACTATGAGATTTCTTAGGTGCGCCAAATTTCGAGGCTTAGTACGATAAACTTTATCTTTGAGGTATCCCCAAAGAAAAAAAAATCCAGCGGAGATAAATCAGGGGAACGAGCAGGCCACTCTACTGCACCACGTCTTCCAATCTATTCTGTGAAGGAATAATGTATCCAAATATTCTCTAACAAGGAGAGCAAAGTGTGGTGGCGCGCCATCTTGTTGGAAAAAAAATTCTTTGAAATTGTCGACCAAGAGCAGCTTTGTAGTGCAGGAATTATCTCATTTTGGAGCATTGCTAGATACGAGTCACCATTTAAATTACCATTGATAAATAATGGGCCCATAATTTTGATTTCCTATAATACCTGCCCAAACGTTAAGTTTCTGTGGATGATGTGTATGACTCAATCTGCCACTTTCACATTTTAACAATTAGTTGTGTTATTGGTAATATAATTATTGATTCCTGGCTTCGATTACTACATTGTCAGATGATGGGTCGGGAATATTTTGAACACTTACTTTGATCACAGGTACTTAAAAATCTGTGCTTACTTGTAATACTTAATAATTTACATTTGTTCAATTGTTTTAAAATTCAAATAGCTATAACTACTGAATGAATCCACCTTTTTAAGTTGCGGCATTGTACTCTGCTAAGTAAGACCTTTAATTTGATACCAAACTTGACCTATGCTGCTATTTTAAGAATTTTGTCTGACTCCTTGTGGACCGTCCCCCAAAGGGATTATCCGCTCGGTTAATTGGGCAGATGTGTGCGTTACTATCACCAGGTAAGCACGTGTGAACTTTGGTATTTCTTTCTATTATGGTTCAAAAATTAAAAAAAGAGGTTCCAGACTTAATTGACACCCAGTATATAATATACGTATATAAATAACAATAAAATATAAATAGAAATAACAAGAAATAAATTACTTAAAATTCAGGAAATTCCAGCAGACAATAGGGCTGGATACCGGTCTGTGTAACATTAGTCACAAGTTAACTTAATTAAATTAGATGCACAATAATTGTTATTCAAGTTAAGATAATTATGTCAATGCTTCAAAGTTCTAATAAATGTACATAACAGAAAACTGGGAGGAAGCCGGAGGAAATCACACTAGAAAGTAAGCAGAGCTCTCCAGTACATTTGTTAAATCATTATATCACGTGTAACCTACATGGTTGCCTATTAGTCAGCAAGTTTCATGCCTCTGGACTAATCAAAAACTTAGTTTTTACTATGCAATGCCATTGTTTTAAATTTACAGACCTAAAAAAAATGTCGGATTCAAGCTACTTCAGAGATTATTTTATCTAACTTCGTATCACTATTACACACAATATTTTATTAAACTAACCTTATTAAATATAATAATTTGTTGGTAAATGTTCTATTTTAAATCCAAGAGAACAATTTATTAATATTACTATTGACAAATACACGGTACAAACTCCAAAGTGGAATCTGAACATTACCCCAATTCAAGAATAAATAACCAGTTGTAATCTACATTTTATTGTTGCCTTCCGTTAGTGATCATTGAACAAGTAAGCCGTTCGAAATAGTTTTGTGTCAGTGGATCTAATTATCGGTTCACTAACTTGTAGAAAACCCAAGGGGTTTCCGTACTTCTGTACCTTTATCGTCTGCTAACATATCATAATTATGTATAATTATGTTGAAAAGAGATCAGCCAAAGGAACAATAAGAAAATGAAGCTTCTGTCGCATAGCCAGTTCCTGTACCTTCCAGGCCGTCCACGAATGTAATTTCCACTGAGCAACCTCGATTGCTACATCTGTGTAACCATCTGTTTCAGAATTGATATCTTTGTTAGGTTAGTTTCGGAAGAACGGTCTGTAAATGATTTGAAACACCGAGTTCTTCCAAAAACAATAACAATTCATTAATTTTGATCAAATTAAAAGTTCAAAAAAAATATTTAAAACATGTTTATTTAATTAATGGATTTTTGTTATAAGCACTGAGAAATATTAATTCCAGTATTTTTACAGTATGATCACCAGCCTATGGTAATCAGGTAGACTGCCTTTGTTTAGATTCCTCTAAAGCCTTTTCATCGTTCTAAATTTGAATGCATATGGAATTTAAGAACCCATGCTAGGTTTATTTAGGAGCTATTTGTACAATCGGAGGTAGTGGTTAACTTCGCTGGAACCGCATCTGCTGCTTTTCTTGCTTTCTTCGGTGTTCCGCAGTGCTCTCATCTGGGACCATTCATTTTTATCCTTTTCATAATCGATCTACCCTATGACCTCAAAGCGTATTTTTTTCTCTTTGTTGACTTGATCAAACTGTTCTCCAAGCTTTCTAGCATCTACAACTTCAATATCCTGCAAAACGATATTCCTATCATTATGACTAAAATTAGTGTTCGAACAATTCTGAGAAGTGAAATGTTGGCATATGTTCAGTGATCCTTCAGTTGAAGTTCTCTTAAACAGTTTCAATACTCTGTTATGGACAGCTCATCAATTAACAGAGTTTTTTTTTGTGAAATATTTCAATACCGTAATGAATCCCCTTGCTTTTGTCTGAGGTCATATTGATTTAATTTGCAGTCATGCTAATAGAATGCGTGAATAAGTGGAATGGAAGGGTATTCTAACAACTGATTTGGTCCTGATTGTCTTCAAGTATCATATACTTGACTTATCAGGAAGATATTGGAATACAGCTGTGTTGTCTTACCTCCATATCTGATTCGCCACTGCGACAGACTTGAGGCGGTGCAGAGGAGATATCTACGATTGGTGAAGATAATCTGCCTCCATTGGCTGACCTAGTCTGCACGATATCCTTTTTTGCACCTCCACCCCAAGATTGATTGCCCCGAACTACTTGCCTCGGCACATTTTAAATGCTCCCATCGCACCTGCACGCAACATCTATTTGAGAGGTGTTATTTCTCTACATCCTACTATATCGCTCCACAATGCCTAGGCATCATCGGCCGAGCAATAAAGCCACTGAGTCCAGGATCGACTTCTTTCTGACTCCGACCTGGCTAGTCGCAGAAAGGCGAAGAGTTCGGGATCTGTATCTAAATAAACATGCAATCATTACCTGTGGATTCTGTAAAAATGCAGGATTTAGAATTTAGACTTTTCATTAGTTCGTAAATGGTATTTATTATCATATAACTTAGTTCAACGAAAATTTAAATTGTATTTAGTTTTGTAAAATTCAAATATTACCTTTTTTATTTATTGCATACTTTTTTGTTATGTTTGAAACTGTTTACTGTATCCTATTTCTTTTAGTTATTTGTATGATCTTTGCTTTTTTATTTATTGTTGTTACAAATTTTGTGTGCTTGATACATCGTTAATAATTATTAGGAGTATAATTTGTTACTGTCTTAAGTGAGTCACGTGGTTGCTACATCAATATATTCGTATTCGATATCTTATTACTTGCGATTAAATTATTAACTTGTTGCATATTTCTCAGTTTTGTTTTAGTTTCTGTATCAATGTTTCAATAGTAACTATAAATATTTGTTTTTTTCTGATCTAACATATGTAACAAGCAACACTTTGTATTTCAATTTATGTCGCAATAAATTGAATTAATGTCGCAATTGCCATGTTATAAATGGGGAATACTTGTTAGGTCGTTATAAATTGGATATTGCTGTTGAATACATGAATACCAAGATAATGGCGTGATGCGGGATAATCTGCATATAACAAGGGAACCAGAGGTGCCGCTGGTCTGATGAGATCTTACCTTTTTTGGAATATAGCAATAACACAGGCGATTTGTAGGAATTTACCCTCGCCCATATATGTGTGACTCACGCCCACATAGAACACGACCTCATGGCCCACTTCAGAGCGTGTGCTGGCTACAAAACTGTAAACATAGCTAATTCTGTGCGTAACTGAAAGTTTGAAATCTTATTTCAATGCTAAGCATTTTGACGTTTCCTCAGAACATTTTAGGAAGAGTTGGCTAAACGTCGCGTCCTGTGGCTCCCAGTAATTGTAGTTTTAATGAATGTTGCTAATTTCTTAAATTTAATTTTTACCCCATGGGCAGTATTTATGTTTCCTTCAAATTTTAAAACTATGGTTTATTATTGAACTCTGTCTCTAGGGAAGTTTGGAGAGAATATGTAAAATTGTTGCTACTGGTTCTCTAGGAACCTTCACCTTGTATCTTCCGGTTCATGAGAATATCTGGTCGTAGAAGCTCGTTGGATAAAGGTATCCTTTCTGAATGCTCTCAGGTCATGTGAGTTTTAGAGCTGTAAGAAATTCAGGTGTCTGGAAGCTTCAAAACTGTTGGAGCTTACCGCTCTCTGACTGTTCTCCCTTTGAGAAATACACAGCCTGTGGGATGTTTTAGCCTAGAGAACTTTTAGGCGTATGGCAGCTCTTTATATCGGAAAGCTCATAGGCACTCTTCTCTCTAATGTTTCGTAACCAATATAATCTTCCGGTCACACATTGTGAAATCATGAAGCTTCTAACTAGAGGAATCAACCAGCATCTCGAAGGGCTCCTTTACAATCTCTTAACTATGAAAGCTTGCTCATTTTATAAACTCACATCCCTTCACAACCTTAAGAAGCGCATTATCTCTGGGAGTTCTTCGGCTATAAAAGTCCGGATATATAATAGGTTTCACATTTTAAATGTTGCCTGATTTAAGGAGTTCCCAACTTCTGGTTTCCGTTACAAATGAATAATGTTTACAAGTGAAGATCGGTGAAGAAGGTATATAAAGTGAAGATCGCATGACAAGAAGGCGATATCTTCATCAGCACGCGGCCATTATTATGATAACTGGTGAGTGTAATCTGCGCGCCTCTATCAGTGACCCCTTACCCGGTACAAATGAATAACGTATACAAATGAAGATCGGTGAAGAAAGTATATAAAGTGAAGATCGCATGACAAGAAGGCGATATCTACATCAGCACGCGGCCATCATTATGATAAGTGATGGGTGTAATCTACGCGCCTCTATCAGTGACCCATGACCCGTTACAAATGAATAGCGTACACATACGAAGATCGGTGAAGAAGGTATATAAAGTGAAGATCGCATGGCAATAAGAGGATATCTACATCAGCACGCGGCCATCATTACGATAACTGATGAGTGTAATCTGCGCGCCTCTATCAGTGACCCCTGACCCCGTTATCTGCCTACCACTGTACCAGCGAGCTGTCACTGCTCGGTAGCCATCCATTCAGAGATACCACAGCATTTGTCAGCCAGTCGCCGATAAAGATAGCGGGCGCCGAGCCGATCCGCGCCACCAAGAGATATTAGCATAATGTCGTCACGTCTTGCTGACAAGATGTTTTTGGAGTGACCAATTTCTAAATTAATTATCACCATCTGCATTTTTTATATAAAAGAATGTTTATCCGTAGAATATCATTTAAAATTGTGTAATGATTGGTTTATTTTAACAACATGCTGTTGGCAATTATTCATTTATAAAGTAGATGAACTATTGAGCTTTCAAGATACCATGTCAAAAATATTGTTGGGTCCTACTGAAACCAATGGGTCATTTTAAAATTTGATATTTATATTTTGAATTTTAGGTTTTAAATATTTGGATATTTTAAATGAGAAGCTTGTTAATTTGCTTTATTTCAATGTATGATTTTTATTTCTGAGCTCTGCTATGTATTGAAATTAAAGTTATATGAATACTAGTGCAATAATATTTATATAGAAAAGGTTATTGTTTTTTGGGAGAGCATTTTACATCTCCATTCACCTCCAGAATATAAACTTCATAGTACAGCAAGACCTTTTGGTCCACCGGCCTCAAGATTCAGATATATCTCGTTGTAGTTCATAACACCCTTTACGTCATTTATCACATGGTTCCTTAAAAGCCAAACAATTTTGGATTAAATTTGTTATTTCTAAAACACTCTAAGCTCGCGACTTCTGAGAGGTCCTGGACTCCAATATTTTTTAACCTTACATCCCCGACTCTAAAAGCTCACAATATCTTTTAACTCTTAATCACTGATAGTTACCAGCCTATAAAATAATCCCGGGTATATTGGGGCTTTTGACCCCTAAAGATCTTAGACTAGGATCCCACTGCCTCTGAGGACTACCAGCTTCTGAGAGTTTCCGGTCTCTACTAATTCCTTTTTTTTAATTCCAAAACCCTGGAGGTCTTATACAGTAGGTATTTCTCGCTCCTGTAGATTTTTCTGGTAGTGGCACTCCCAGTTTCGGTAGCTCATGGCCTTTAGAAACTCCTGGCCTGGTACTTTCGCAGTTTTTCGATATGTTGGCCTCTAGCAGCTTCTGGTCTCTGGTAAGTTCGATCATCTAGCAGAAAACGTGTTCTGTTAGCTCCAAACTCAGTATTTGGACCGTCCGGCTTTTGGAGGATTCCAGCCTTCGGCAGCTCCCTTCTATACTAGGAGCTCCCAGTTTCTAGAACCTTACGGCCTCTGGGAAATCCCGACTATCAGCAACCCCTCTTGGAGTACTTGGCCTCAGGCAGGTTCGCGTCTCTGTTACATGATTACCAATGATAGCTTATCATATTGGCATACTCATAGGCATCAGCCTCTTTTCCAGTGAGATTGAGGGTGATCTACCCTCCTTGTCTTGTGCTGCAGCTTCTAAAAGAAGACGAGGAAGTCATCTCTCTTTGACATTCCCACAGACAATGCAAGAAAACTAAGTTTGGTCCCGAAATTCAAGTATGTCCTTATTGCTCCCTTTCCTGATGTCTCCCCATCCTACACCCAAACTTCAGACTGAGGAGATACACAACCCGTGCCGATAGTTTTGTGGTTTTAGATATAAGTCTGACTAGTAAACTATATTACTACTAAAGTTTTAAACTAGGGTGTGTTAAATGAGCATCTTCTTCAGATCATACGTATATTACTTTTGGCAAGAGATCAAACAAAATAAATTAGACCTACAGAAATCCAAAGAAAATCTTTCGCAGAACATAAAGCATATGCAGGTAACTATGATAGGTCCTCTATTACTGTAACATAATATAATGAATAGGTGAGGAGAGCTAAGAGAAACTCATGTTTGCACCTGACGTTACAAAACTTCAAAAAGTCCTTGCTCGAAGCTATAAATGTAAATGTCCCTGCTCTCTTGCTCTCGGAGGACCTCTAAAGTCCCGAAGCCAGGTAAATCCTCCTATTATGTTACAATTATAGACATATAAACCTAACATCCACCTTCTTCAAGATCATGGAGAATCTTCTAGATAGGCATATAAGGGACACAGTTCTCATCAATCGAACATTACATTCAAACCCACTCTTGTCCTAGTGAATCAAACCCTACACCAATTATTGGTTGGTAAGATTGAGCAAGCTATTTCACAAAAATAAATAGCCTTAGCAGTATTTCTAGACATAGAAGGAGCTTTTGATAACACGATTACTCACTCAATAAGCATACATCCAGCGGTACTGAAAAAACTGTTTTTAGGTGGATATACAATATGCTCAGTAGCAAAAGAGCACAGGAATCTCTGCGTGGAGTTACAAGACAGGTGAAAACGCAGCGAGGATGTCCAAAAGGTGGTGTATTTTCATCAAGCCTGTGGAATTTTCATAGTGGTGGATGACTTACTCTAGACTCGGAATGATCAGGTTATGAAGGCAATTTTGTCTTTCTCATTAGAGGTAAGAATATGGTCACATGCTTGGAAATGATGCTGCGTCCATTGTCCATTGTGGCGCGATGGTGTGGCGAAGAAGGACTAGCAGTTAATCCTTCGGAGACTATCATAATACTATTCACGAATAGAAATAACACTTCCAGTTCTCTGTCAACTTAAGGCTTAGTAGTGCTAAGCCTTCCACCTCTTGACATAATTGTCTAGAGGGAACTGGTAATATCACCATGCTAGCAAGCACTCGAATATCTCTGACGTTCTAAAACTCATTCATATAGTTGACGAGTTCTATAGATGACGTCTTAAAGAATGTCACAGGTTACGGACTGGGAATCCCAACAGAGATGAATGGTCAAATGGAGATCCTGCTTACATTAAGAAGTCTCTAACCTGGTATGCGGAAGGGTCGAAGACTCTGAATAGTACTGGGGCAGGTGTGTTGGAGCAATTTTCCTCAAGCCAAAGTCACTGCCCTTGCGGAATGTGCAAGATTTAATGTGACAAAGAGGCTATAAAGGCAAAACCATCTACATTAACTCGGATGGCAGGCATTGGCCAACCACAACTTCATATGAAAGACAGTTTGAGAATGCCATATAGCCATGAAACTATTTGCGAAAACTAATAAAGTTATTCTAACGTGGGTGCTTGGGCACGGAGAAATCACAGGTAATGAGTGAGCAGATAGTTGGGCCAATTTAAGAGCCAACTGCCCTCTTATTGATTCTGAACCAACGTGTGGAGTTATATCACGGAGATTGGCTATCAAGTGGGTGTTTTACAAACACCAAGAACATTGGGAGAGAACTGAGGGGAATGTTCAAGCAAAGTCAAGGAAGAACACTACGGTTTCCCCCTTGTAAAAGTTAAAGGCAGCCAAGTTTTTGCTAGTCGTCCAAGATCTAAGCGCACAGTTTGGACGCAATGTACGCGGGTCCATTAAAAGTTGGAATTGCAAAGAAAAAATTGAAGGGACTCTCATAGTAGCTCCCTTACGTTCTGTCTTCCAGTCTTTTGACGCATTCCTTTCATCAGTTTGATAAGTTAAGAGTTACGACTTACAGCATCTACAGAAAGAAAACTTATTAAGATCTACAGAATTGTTTACCTGGACACACTTGTTCATTTTTAAGTCACATAAGACATCTATATTCACTGATTTTCCTGGTCAAAGGCACAGATCTCCTAAAGACTCGAATGAACGAAACAACCCACGTACCCAAGCAGATCCTGTCAGCAGACATTTAATAAAAAATATTGGAAAAATTTGGCACAAATTATAGATCTGTATACAACTGTAATATTATTATTTTCTATCAAGCGTATTTAACCATTAAAATATTAACAAAGAGGGGTTTAAAACGGCGTAGGCCACGGTTTTGGTGTCTATAATTAGAATCACCTTTTACTACACATAATCAAAATCAAATATTACTTTAAAAAAAAGTGCTATAAAGAAATTCGTTTTTTTAATGAATAATATGTTAAAATGTACTATGAAGATTGTTTATTTATAAAGCTGTTTTCAGACTGAAAAACAGTATGCTTATTAATTTAAAAAAGTATAAAACTATAAATAATATAATAACAAAACTTCTCTGTGCGTATTTGTGAGTTAATTTTTTTACCAAATTTTATCAAAACTATGTCAATTGGTAGTTTTGTTAAAGTTTGCTAGTTTCTAGCAAAAATAATATTATATGAATATTGAAGGATATTTAATTCTTCAAATTTTTTAATTTAGTGATTTTTTATATACCCTACCCGGTCTAGATGTATTTTATCTCAGAAACAACACTGACCTCATACTATTCAATGTTACAATCAATAATGTCCTAGCGAAGCACTGAATGAAGCATGGTTCTCACGCTGAGATTGCTGCGATAGCTAAAAGGTCGATGAGGGTTACCCCAACACGCTCGTTGTCGGCTAATTGCATTCATTAGTTATCAGCTTATCGCAATCGACAGAGATAACAGTGGGCTGTGCCATTCATGGCTTTGACTGGCTCTCCACTCGCAACCACCTGACTGCATTAACCCTTGCACAATGTACTGTTTTACTTTCTGCTTGTAGCATTGTTTATTAAACAATTATGTTTCCATTAAAGAGGCACTGACATTTTTCAGCGAAGTTCTGAACACAAACGCTACCGATTGTTTATTTTAGATTCCTATAGCCATAAGTAGTATAACAATTAATCCTTTAATAAATCCATTTTCAACAATGTTTCAAGCAATTCTGACATAAGTGATTACAATTAAAAACATTTCCATCTCTGTCTGAAGATAAAAATCCAAGGAGTTGAGGTACTGAAGTCGGAGAGTGGAACAATTGAAGCACTTTAAAATGTATTACGTCATGACGACAAGCCAACTATATTTTATTTAATACCACTTAACATTACTCTACTTTCCAATGGCAATACCTTTTTTACAACAGCAGGAAGCAATTTTTGGCTTTTAAGATCTTATACATTTCCCTAGCATCAGAAGAAATAGATAGATATTTCTGTTTATTATTGTAATATCTCTAAAACCGTTACAAAAACAAAACCAATTCTTTGTGAAAGAAATCTTTTATACAAACACTTTTTTGTTTGTTTTTTGTTTTTGTGTTTTTTGTTTGGGTTGATAAATAGCTGATTTTTTATGTTTTGAAGTTCGAACCGCAGCCATATTGAAACGAAAATGCGTACCAAGCTGGACAACAAATTTAGCCGAGATACTACTTATAAGATCAATTTTTGTATGGGTTATTAGGAACGTTCATTGTTATCACAAGCATCGTGGAAGAATATTCGGTAAGTGCTACCATAAGGACAATTGTAATAGGCTGAGTTCGTATACCAAATCTACCTAAAATGGTGTCGAGGAAAGTTGAACAAAAGTGTTAAACCTTTCAGGCCCAGAAGTGTTTCAAACCGCACCCGAAAACAAAGTCAACTGGACAGTAATTTATAGTTGTGCTAGCCCAGATGGTTTCTCACTTATGACCTCATCTGATATGTTTCTACATTCGGCCCGGCGCGGTGCTGCTCAGCACGTGGTGAGGCGAGTGGGCAGAACATCAAGAACAAGCACTTACGAGAGAATATCAAACGCTTTCTTATTTCATGCAACTAAAGGAAAGACATTAATGAGTCACCACCGCATTGCGTGGAGAATTGCATACATGTACATATACGGTCCAGAACTTTTATTTGTTTGATTACAATGTTGTATCGGCATGCATGGAACCAGACGTGGAAAATGGCCATAAAAGGAAATGAAAGGAATAATAGGAAGAACATTTGTACCAACAAAACTAGTACTTATGTTATATTTTATTAATTCAACGTAATTGTAGTATAAAACTTCAAAAATACTTTATATAACAAAATGTCGACTAATTACTTTAGCTTAAATCGTATTATATTACACAAGGTAAATTTATTAGTTAAGGCAATGGCAATCTAAGTTCTATTATTAAAATCATATTCGCCCTTTTGTCTGAGATGTGCACAAATTGTGTATGAATAGCCAACAAATAATTCACCTTTACCCTGAATTTATTCTACGTTCAATATATCAGTAAGGTTAAAGAAGTTCCTCATGCCAAATTTTTATAGAGATCCAGCTTTCAAAACGATATTGGCCTCTTTGAATTGACCATTACCCATAATTGGAATAAGTTGATTGACTAAACCCCGCGTAGCTCTTAAAATCTTTAAAAGGCTGGTATTTTGGGGACCACATAGTTACAACGAAAGTGACCAAAACTATATCAATGAAAGAAACTTAACATAGGGATAAGCCGTTGTAATGGTTAAAGTTTGGAAAAGAAACAATACCAATGTCACTTGGCCCACGACGTCTATGTAACATCAATGCGAGAGCTAAAATTACATCAAAACTCACAGCACAATTTTATAAAGATTGACATAAATACTTTCGGTTGGACAACTGGCTCCCCTCAACAAGGCCGAAGTATTTCAAGAATTTAACCGCTTTGTTCGCATTGAATCATTCGACACAGTGTGAACGGGAATACATTGTGGTGTTAGTTATAATTAGTTACAACACTGTTCGTGTAAGCATAGCAACTAAGACTAAACAAATTTAATTGTTCAGAAATGAAATTTTTATACTTCATTACCGTAAAAATAAAAACAAATACAAACGCTAGAATGATTTTTCGTTTTTAATGATATATGAAACAAATACCTACCTAACAACCCACGTAATAACAAATGTTTAATCGTCAGCCAGTCGCTAGTAAACGCTCCTTCAGGTGTGCCTTTCAACTCTTCTCAATAAATCTCAATCTAAACCAAGTCCAACCCCGATAAAGTATGAGAAGTTACTTCAAACACTAAATATTTTTATACTACTTATAGTATAAAGTATTCTTATAAGTAAAGTATATATACTTATAGTATAAAGTATATAGTATATAAGGTATTCCCTATCACCAATCATACCTACAAATGTTGAAGTATTATTATCAATCATAGTTATTATTATTTATGTAAAGTATTTTATCATACGATTTTGAAATAATCAGCAATTATTGTACATAAATTATTTTGTGTAATTAACCTTATTTCCTGTTTCTGCCAATGTTTATATACAAGGCTGTAATATCCACACCACGTGTCGTACAATAGGCTTCGCTCAGGTTGCATGCAAAATTCCAGTTCTATAACTCATGTCCTTAGGCTACATGTTAAAACGTCACGTGATTGTACTCCTTTTGTTTACAAATTTATTTAGCCTGCTATTTTCTCGTTGCCATCATGGTTACCCATAAGATAAATGTAAAATATTATATAATGCTCAGCTAAATCACATAGAATGGCATGCACCATCATGGAACTCGATTTTGCCTATTTAAAAGTGAAATTTCATATAAAATTTTAAGTCTACATGACAGTTCGTTTTTGAGATAATAGCGCGGACAGACAGGCAGATATAGCATTTTTCCAATCCCTCGAGTGATAGGTTTCGCTACCGCTCAGCCAATCATGGGTTTAAATTACGATTTTTTTAATTATTGTAATTTAAAAACAGTAAAAACACAAGAACATAAATACTTTTACTTTCAAGGATCTCCAATATAAATCACGCCGTCAGAAATGTTTGCAAGGTACTGGGGTAGTCCCAAAACGCTCGTAAACTTGTATGAAGTCCAAAGTTTCTTCTTTCACGACTCCGATGAGCTATTCATTCTTCCTACTGCAGTACAAAACCTTATCTTACGACACTACTTTCTTATGTTCTGCCTTAACCTGAAATCTACTGAGGTAATTAGACCTAACATACTTTAGGCTTCAGACCGATTACACGTAGAAAACTACAAATGTACCATTCATTTTTCATTTATTCAATCAATTTCATGATCATTGAAGGATTATTTCTTTTTACTTATTCCCCACCCTCCAGCACTACTTTTCCCTTTAAACCATTTTTGCAATACTTAAAAAATAAGTAAATTGGCCTAACTTTAATAGTAAAAATTTTAGAGCTAAATAATCAACTTGGTGAATATAAGATGAGAATCATGATTATTAAACTCGACTATAAAAGTCGTATGTCACGCAGCATATTAAATCTGGACAAGTTATGTCTAAGTAAATAAAATATTAAATCTAAATTAAATGTAAGATTACATTAATTAGAACATTTTTTTATAAATGTTGATTTCAAAGTTTTGAGTATAATTTAAACTTTTTAAATTCGAATTATATTTTAACATTTTTCACTTAGAACAAAAAGTTGTCAGTTGTCCTTTACACTACTTTTTTTGTTTTTTAATGTTATATGAAACAAATACCTACATGACAACCCTCGTAGTAACAAATGTTTAAACGTCAGCCAGCCGCTAGTAAACGCTCCTTCAGGTGTGCGTTTCAACTTTACTCAATAAATCTCAATCCAAGCTAAGTCCAGCCATGGACTTTGCCAAGGACCTTTGCGCTTGCTTTCGGAGTGGCAAAATATTCAGGAAGTTTGGAGACATCTTCCATGGTGATGTGATGTAAATATAGCCCATGAGGCATAATAGTGGGCTATCTCAGTTATGGAACCTTGGAAAAGGGAAGGTTGGCTCTGTTCCAACTTTTCCAGTCAAAAAGTTCAGGTGAAAGCACTCCGTCATATTCAAAGTAGCAACAATCTTTAAAACTAGGGATCTCCAGTAATTCACCCTCTCCAGTAGTTATCCTCCGCAGTAACAAAACCTATTTATCCTCCCTTCTATCACAATATTTGCGGTTCTTGTTCTCTTTAGGACAAGCTGAGAAATTGCACTTTTTCTAAAAGGCCCTTGCGCTGTTTTCGGAGTGACAGGATACTCTGGTTGGGTAACGTTGGGGGGTAGGGGCCGCCTCCTGTCAAGATCCATGAGAAAGTATTTTGGGCATTTACCTCTGTCCTGCCTCCTTGGAAGAAGGGGAGGCCAGTTCTATACAATCCTCTCCAGTCAAAGAATACAGGGTGTGGCTCGCCTCTATGTCCAAGCTGGCAACAGACCTTAACACTTTAGGAGTCTCACTAACTCCAAAAGTCATTTCCCGCAGTAGGCTAGACCTATCGATCTGCCTTTGCACATCAATACCTTAAAATTTGACAACTAAACGCAAATATCAAGGCGAACGGTTTATTATTTTTTACTATAACTGACATATACTTGAGGTGGTAAAATGATATATGGAATACAAGAATGCCGGATATTAAAATTGATTTAAAGTAAAAGGGATATTATTGGTCAAACTAAACGTTTTTGTTTAGAAGAGTGGTGCATAACGTAGCGATCGTCAAGAAAACCGTTAACACAAAGGGGCACCTGGTAGGCCGTACAAGTGATAGGTGTCATACTAAGTACATAACCTATAGGTTCTAGGCCATAGTATTTCACAGTTCAGTAGACGGTTTCAAACACGAGTAACCAGAATGTTATCACTTCAATGCCCTGTGTGGACTCTTCTTCTGCTGAAACTCTAGTTGGAGATTTTGCTCAGTTTGTAAAATTTACGATTCGACTAACTTAATTAGAAAATAAAATAAGAGTCTAAAAGGAAGACCGGATTTATATTCCTACACCAAGTGCAGTTTGGAGAAGCTGACACTAAACAACTAATTATGTCACTAAAAGCCCTTACTCTGGTATGATAGTCCTTTCGCCATCCCTTTGGAGGTGGAGTGCGTCAAGTCAATGAAATATATTTCAATATGTATGACAATTGTTGTCATTCTCTTCAAGAGATTCAATTACTTCATAATAACCACCACAGGCTCCAGTTTACTCATCCATCTGACCGCAAGGCTTTATCAAACTGTTCTAGATCATCTAGATTGCACCGACAAAGTATATTCAAGACCTTTGTTGATAAATAGAGGTTACACCGAACCCGTTATACTGCTTTTAATTGGATGTAATTACTACTCCTCTAAGTAATTTCACGGGTAAATGATTACATGCAAGTAAGAAACATAAATATTTACTACCCCGGGGTAGGTCACTTTTCACTTCTTGCAGGTTGATACCAACCAGTAGATCCTATACTAGGTACAGCCAAAACCGACGTGTTGCTTAAATCTGGGAAATCCAATGAATGTCCAGGAACGACACTCCATTAACCGCAAATTTCAAGATATTGGGTAAAAAGGGCCGGTCAAAAGGTCTGGTTTACCTCGGAGGATGAGGATGATTGATTGAAGCTCCCTTACTGTTAAAGATTTATTCATGTCGAAATACTCGTATAAGGGATTAATCCAATGCCTACTTTGACTGGAACGTACCGGATTTAGTTAACAGAAGAGTTATTTTCTTCTTGTAAGGTGACATAACTGAGATATTGTACCTGCCATCTCTCCTCACAGGGTTTCGACAGAAGGTCCCCTATCCACATCCTTTCCCATCCTGAATATCCTATACTCCGCACGCATCCCAAATATCTTCTTAAGACTAAGTTCAGCAATGAGGGATTTCCTTATCTTCATATCCTAAGCGAACACAACATAAGAAACATAATAATAATAATGAAAGTAAAATGGATTAATACTAAATTGATTTCAAATAAAAGTTGCTATTGGTGTGTGGCACTCAATAATTCGGTTTCTCAATCAAAACCAAGGATGTAATGTTTCAGAACCTTTTCTCCAGATGGCTCCTAATTTGATGCTTAAAGTGTTTTAAACCTAAAGTAACTGCAGATACCGAAGTCAGTGAATGAAGAATCGTGCTCCTTATAGTGAAAGTCACTAAGGGCAGCATTAGCCGCTGTAGGGTGGTATCTCTTCTATTATCACTATCTCTAGTAACGGTTCCCGGAACACTTGTAGGCCTTTGTTCTGTCAAGTTTCCCACTCAGAGAACACGACTCATAGTTCTTGTCTGCGTTCCTCACAGTCCACTTCTGGCCGTGGACACTTCTAACTCCTGTGCTGGAATGCTTGTATACAAGTTTAGTCACTTATCTAACTTCCCATCAAATTAGTGACCCATCAAGAATATACTGCAGAGGTAAGTAGTTTTCAAGGATAATACATTTTTTTAATTCCATAAGAAATTATTTTTGTAGTTTGCAAATTACATGGCAAAGACGTAAAACACTCTTGGTGAAAATGCTTTCTGCCTCTGCTTATGATGACCACAGTAAAATTAGCATTAAAATTGTTTTTGTTTTGAAATATTTTTACTACAAAAGGAACAATAATTAGCATGGTTTTTAGTTTTGTAGAATATTGACATTTTGACGTTTTTAAAAAATCTATTACTAACTGAACAATGAAAAACTTGAATTTGATCCGTTTTTTTATAGGGGAAACGTAAAGAATACAAAAATACATTAAACTTAATGTTACTCGACTGGTAATAAACGCTGTGCATTATCATAAAACTAATTATCTTGTGCAATTACTTTTTTATGTCATGTTTTACAGAATATTAAGATATTTAAAGGATATTCCACTTATAATATTTTTGTAAATTGCTTTATAGTAACCTGTTCCGTTGAGGAAAGCAAGGAATATTCCTTTAAGGTTCATGAATAATTTATTTTAAAATATTAAAACACTTTCAACAAACAATTTTCACAATTTTCAACATAGTGCAAACATTTTTCAAATTTTATCGTATTAATATTAAAAATAGTCTTCTTTGTTCCTCATGTTTGTTGAAACAGATCATATTAGCCGACCAAATTGAATTTAAAACAATAACATATTAATTAAAACAATTATAATGCCATACGAAGATACTCGGATTTTGCTTTCATTTGGGTATTAAAGTTAGTTTATTTCACGGTAGGATCTTCCACACAGTTTTATTATTGTTCCATAGTATTGGAATAAAAGATGGTATTTTTAAATTTATGATTTGTTTATACGGATTATTTTGAAATTTGACACGTACATTTAAACCCTGCAGGAATAAAAAGCAAGCTTTAATAAGTAATTTCACTAGATTATGTCAATACTAAAAGTAATTTTCAGTATGTAACTTTTTTACAAATATAATGGTCAACATAATTTTGTCTAATTCATCACCTTGTATCTGATGATAATTTAAATTAGAATATGTAACTTAAAAATAATTTGTTGCACTTCCATTTTAAATTAGTCAGTTTATATTAGTCTTATAATTTTTTACAAGTATGTTATATTTAAAATATCAATTTAGAAACATGTTAGTTTTTTAATATTTATTAATACGTTAGAATGAATTGTTTTGTAAGGAGGTGTACATTTTTACCCTGAACGCAGAAGGTCTTATCCTAAAATATTTAATTAGAAATACATCCCCAGATGAACAAAATAATCTACATTAATGTATTGCAGACACAGGCCCATATTCCTCAATGCCACTATTTATCAAAAACACCTACACTTTAACGACGACATTTTATTTTGTAACAGTCAATTATTTGAACTTTGGGAGCAACGAATATATAAACAAGGAGTTTTACATTGGCTGGTAAACTAATGTTTACATACGCCTGAGCACGTTTGTGCAAACAATTGAGCATTTGACAATGAATTTGTTTCACTCTCATGTTTTAGTATACATTTTAATTAAGACTACAATATTTCAAATCAAAATTTAGTATTAAAAGTACTAAAAGAATAATAATACGTAATACAATATCAAATGTGTATAATGTTAATTTTTATACTTCTAAAATTGGTTTATGGTATTCGAAAGCAGTTAATGCTTTGCAGGGTTATTGTTTTAAAATTATTATGTTTGGCATAGGCGGTTATTTACACTACTCCAACTTATAAGATTTTATACATGTGCCTTCAGTCACTACGGAAGCAATACACATGCACACATTTGAGTTTAGGAATGTATTTAGAAAATGAAGGCGTTTCAGTAAATCAGAAAATAGAAACTCGTGCTGTAGGAAGAGTAATGTAATACTAGAAATATTCTTTTAGTTTATTTCTTATCCTGTTATTTTCTCCAATCAGTTTAATTTGTATCACTTACAAATCGAATCGTTTCAAGTTCTTACATAGCTTTAAATGACAAACGTATCAAATTCTGTACAGTGTAGTGTTCAAAGCGTAAATATGAATTTTGTTCACACAAAAACGCTAAAAGTTAAACCGTAACTGTTTATCGATTTTACAAAACGTATAGAAACCCATAAAGTTCCAATAATGAGCTGCTTACATTTAGCGTGTTTATTTTATTTTCCGAAAGCATTAATTGAATTGTTCTGCAGTTAATGTCTGGAAAATATAGTTATTATGATTATTTGTTGTATTGGTTACGGAAGTAGGACACGAGTTTATATATTTTTTAAGTAAAAAAAACATCGTAGGTATGATTCTAAATAATACTACAATTTCCAACACAATCATAAACTCCTTCTCAACTCCTGAGAGATCGTTTACTGGCGGCGGAAGGGGGTGTCAAAACGTTATGCATATTTGAAATTAGCCATAGGTTTTATCAATCTTAAATAAATATTTACATAATTTACAGTCCATATAAGTATTCCATGTTCGTTCACATAACGCAGCTACTATGGGGAGGGGTGATTCAACGTGAATGTTAGGTTAGGTCAAGTTCATCTTCTGAAATGCAGCGTCTGAAATCTGACGCATCTGACTCTGTCACAGACTTGACTTTGGAACCTGCAGTCGTGCTCGTCTGAAGAATCAAAACACGTCAACAATTCAGAAGTTCAAAACGAACTCTTTGCATCGTTTCGACATCAGAGACACAATGACTACTAAATATAGAGAAGTCTTGGTGAACAGGTATTCTCATTGTCTCATCAGGTGCACAACTGAGTGTTCTACGATGTTTTAAACACATGGTAGAAAACACGGTTGCTCCATCTTTCTTTCTGTTCCCCTGATGAGACAATAAATATACATCAGAACCTAGATTACACTATATTTTGTAGTATAGGTGTCTCCGATGTCAAGACGATGCAAAGAGAGCATTTTAAGTTTCTTCGCCACCGACCTTTTTCCTTCTTTTTTCGTGGGAGGGGGGCATTTCTTTAGACGGACATGACTCAAGATTCCAGGAGAGAAGTGTGTTAAATCAACTAATAACTAATTAAACCTAACTAAATAATGTCTACAATATTAGGATATTTCAAGTGATATTTTGTATATTCTTGTCACCTGAATGTCGATCTTTATTTTTATACTCAAAAACCTCCTACGTACTGAAAGCATTAATCGGATCTCTTATGAGTATATGTAAAATACTGTAATTTATGTGTAATTAATATTTTAATTCTACTAATATAAATCAAATATATCAGGATGGCTTACTTTTATGTCAATACTTGTTTGTATTGCATGTATCATATTTAAGTACATAAACTCAACCAATAACAAAATGCTTTAGGTTACTTTCATTATTAACTAAAGCGAGAACTGCTTTTGTTACTATAATTAGGAAAAAATTATTTCTTGCAGTAGGCTATAATTAAAAGAAATAACAAGGATAAACAAAAGACAACTGTGCCCACCAAAAGCAACAACAATATAATTTTAAGTTAGTAATTTATAATAAGCCCTAAAACTGAAAGATAAGATATAGAAATATAAGAAAACTATTTGCGATAGCCTACATTGTTAAAAAAAACTCAATGTTCAATAACACAAAGCATTATAATTGGTAAGGCCTAATTCAGTAAATTATATGTACTAATTAAAAACCTGCATGTGGTATATATGAACACAACACATAAAACTGTACTAGGTTAATGTATGATAAAACCGTTAACGTACTATCTACTAAATATGACATAAACGAAATAAAGCTTTGTTCTTCACCTCGAGCTGAGTTAAAATGGAAATTTCCAGCTTTCAACACATCCATAAAAGTAAATATTTCCATAATTAGTTGGTGTTTGTGTAAACAGATTTTCTGAAGCTAGATGAGACGTAAATAATTACTAATATTCCCTTGAGCTAGTGACGTAGTTCAAGGTGTGTACAGCTTGTGGACACATGTGACTATCACACAAGACAGTTTTCGTTTATACAAAATAAAAAATTTAATTAATTATCTGAATTTAATGCATTAATGAAAAAATCCGTTAAAAATATTT
Organism: Homalodisca vitripennis; assembly: GCF_021130785.1. NCBI lineage: Eukaryota > Metazoa > Arthropoda > Insecta > Hemiptera > Cicadellidae > Homalodisca > Homalodisca vitripennis. The sequence goes on along the minus strand of NC_060212.1, from coordinate 132,545,029 downwards.
ATTTTTTATTAAAACCACAATGCTTTCTCGGTCGGTTACGGACATAATATTTTAACAATGTTTTATTCAGTGCGCTAACTCTGTGCAGTGTTATGGTTGGTACTTGCTCCAATCACAGACTGAAGTTTTGAAGTACAGGTTTTTAGTTTGTTAACTATGACTTCAGTGAGTTCATTGCAACATATTCAGTACAATTTTAGCATTAAAGGTAGAAAATTTCCAAATTCCTATTATGCTATTAAGTCATCAAATCAACCATAACAAACTTTAAACAGTGAATTCAATTGAATTACGTCGGCTGATTCCGAAACGAACTGTTTTAAATGTATTTCAAACTGACCTAAACAACCGTTTCAAATTCTGAACAACTTGGAACATATTAACGTATAGTATAACCTTAGCAATATCAGGACGAGTACTCAATGTGACCTTCACGGTGCGATAACTCCACGCTTCACAGATACTCGCGACTGGCAGGCGACCTTCACTCCAGGAGACGATCATTTATTGTGTCCAATGTTGTCATTTTTGTAAAACACTTTCGTTACAGTACGGTGTTCTTTAACCGGTATTTCTTTGTCCTTGGCCATAGAAAACTCTGAAAACTGCATCTTTTGACAGCTTCCTGCATTCAGAGTCTTTACTCGGGATCTCAGGCCGGAATCTCTCGGGAGTCCTTGGGCCATTTAAAACCATTCGAGCATTTTTGCTAATCACTTTGTCTTCAAGTACTTTCCGTCTGCTTGTAAAAGTACAGTTCTAAATTTGCATATTAATTTTATTTTGCACTTCCATGTCTTTCCGGATTTCAAGATTTAATTCATGACATATTGGGTGTTTAGAGCGATTAGGAGCTTTAGAAACCGATCAGGTATTTTAAAATACGTTTTTGGAGCGTATATTGTGGTCCCTGACGTTAAAGGCAGTTTCTTACGCCTGTATATGCTCAGAACGTGATCCAAATATTGATAAAATACTCATATAATTTAACGGCGCGTTAAATACTTATCAAATTGACCGGGAAGAAACACAAATTACAAAGTAATCTACAAGCAAGCAGTTTTGTATGGTTAAATAATAAAATAACGTTATAAATAGTACCTAATAACATCCATAACTTATACCACATAATCTTTAGTAACCAAGTTTGGTAATCTTCACCAAGACAAGCGATCATTTCTTGTAGTGAGTTAAGTCTTCCTTTTATTTATATCTCCATAAGTAAAGAATTGTAATACCTGGCAAATTTATATTTGACAACCTTTATTTTCAGGACGGAAAGATAGGAACAAAACCTTTCTGCACCGTGTTCAGCTAAAAAACATTGTCCGACATAATGTATACATTACATCAACATATACATCTTTGAAGTGTTCACTTGCAACATCCATTATTTATCAGTGGTTCAAAATACACGAAATAAAGAATGGAGAAAATTATTTTAGATACTGCTTTATGTTTTAACCTTGTCCATGAATACTGTTGCTCATCGAGAGGTCACATACTCAATTCCCTAGGAAGTTAAAAAATATATACGTGTCACTTTACCATAACAGTTTTTTTTACTATGTAAAATACAACTGGCATTAAAGTAACTTCGACAAGTAAAAATAAGCCAACATACGTTATTGGAGCGGGCTGAAATAATGCTGTTCCAAAATATTTTTAAATCTTCGTTGGAATAACATTTTGAGGAATTGAGTTTCTCATATTAATACTGCGAGTAGACCAATATTGTAACACTCTAGGAAGATATAAGGAAGTGATAGTAGAAACATATCTAGCACCAGTAATTGGTACGAGTGGAGTAAAATGTACGTCTATTAGAGAGCAAAGCGGGTCAACACGTGGACTGGAGCGGACACTCACCGAGATTAGAAAACGTTTGTCAAACTCACTTCTATTGGCACCTCGCTACCTGACAGTATTTTCCTTTACTACATTAAAGTGATTGCATTTTATAGGATTTTATTTTAATATAGCGGTAGTATAAATGATGCTAGTAAAAATATCCACAAAATTATAATCAAATACAAAACAAACAAACAAATGCACACGTATACATTTTTATTTTGCATCGCAACCTTTATAGTGTTTGCCAAAACACATTGCGGTTTTTCCATCTAGTAGGAAAATTTAATAAAAGATGATATTATTGTTTTTATTGAAGTTATTGTTAAAAAGAATACATTTAGTAATAAAATACTAACTTTACAAAACCTTTTATAGTAAAAATCTAGATTTAATGCGTACGCGACCATTCGATTCACACCGTGTCAAAACATTGTCAACAAAACTAAAATTTTGTAATATTTTGGCCTCTCAGAGAATAGCTATATTCAGAAACTTTCACTCCAACATCTGTTACTAAAAATAATTTTACAACGAGGTCGATATATCTCAACATTTCGATTGTGTTTTGAAACGGTGTTCACCGAAAAGCTTAAACGATTTGGAATCTAGTAAATTAGTAAACATTTAGTAAAAGAATCTAGTAATCTAGTAATAGGAATCTACTGGAAGTAATATATTACAGACATTTTACATATTAGACATGAAAGATAATTCCAACAAGTATACTCTTCGTATTCTTTAAAACGATGAGATTTTCGCTGCCACATGGAACGAAAAAACAAAGAATAATCTTGAATTACGAAGCGTTTAAACCTTAAAAATAAGAAAGTACATCGATAAGTTTTATTATTTGAGTTAGTGCAATATTTCCTTACAAATGATGATATATTGTTATGACCAATAGATATTTATGGCATTATAAATCATGTAAAACACAGATTCCGAAATTGTGAAACATACAATTTGAACAAGCTTAAGTAATGGTGATTGCAAAATGTTTATTCCGTTTCAGATAAACACAACCATGAGATTTTTCTGTCATTATTTTAATACTTGATCTGTATTTAAATTAACCTAGACAATAAATTACGATAACTTTTTTTAAGTCTTCTATTCTGAATATTCGAAGGGTTATTAACATGTTCAGGACACATTAAATACCAAGTTTATTTAAATTCATTCAGGTAGTAGTCGTTTTCATTCGTATTGCTGGTCGCTGAACATTTTGTCACATACACATTACACCTTCGCATCGTTCTGTTATTCAGTGGATTAGTTTAATAAAAAACTATGCACAAATAAGAATTACCTCCATATTAATATTCGTTTTATTGAATAGTTCCAGTTATTATTTGATCCAAGACATGCTTTCGTTCTGAATTAATTTATATTAAAGCAATCATAGTCTTCGAGGGTCCGCTAAAACTTCTTTGTACACACATATATTTTGTTTCGATTCAGTTGATTTTTGGATTTGGGAAATCTCAGTCGCGTCACCTTGGAAGGGACTAGATCTCCGCAGTAGACTAGGTCTACTGCATCCATGCACCCCAATATCTCGACATTTGCGGTAAGTGACACATCGGTTTTGCTTTATACCTGATGTAGATTCAATTGGAAGGTACGGACCAGCGAGAAGTGTACCCTCCTGGTGATATCAAGTAGATAATTGTAACTGGCACATATTTATGAATGTTACGTCCTGCCAACAATATATAGGATCTTAAATATGAAAGAGACTTTTGAGATTGTGTTCTTAAAGTACACGATGTATTTAAAAATATTTGCCTTCTCAATTATACTAGATAGTATGTTCGAGAATACGCATTCTATTATATATTCCATTGCGAAAATCAACTACTCGCTTACAAACCGTTGAACCGTTATCAAACCTATTATAGAGGTATTGGGATTACTGTTGTAAAGATAATTCTGGTTGTCTTTCTCCCTCCTCGTTATCTAGACTCTACTAACAATCTAATCAAAAACGATTTAAACAGGTTTATTATTGTTTGATGACTCTTAGGCTTGTTGTAGAAAATTGCAAATATATATGAATGTTTTTTTACAAAGAAATTAGATTTTTTAATTAAATAATTGCGTATGTTCAATATTTTATTCTTAACAGAATTAACTTTTACATAACTATAAAAACATATTACTGGCATGAGCTATAACTGATGTATACACTGTGAACATTTCACACTAATATCTTACACGTTTAAACAATTATTATAATGATCCCAGATTGAAGTGGGAGAAATTGGCGATGAACGGATGAGAATGAACACAATGTACATCTATGTGAGAAAACTGTGATACATAAGTTCAAATTTTGGGTTAAGTTATTGTAACAGGAAGTTTTATATCAATTTGTATTGTCGTTTTAATACAGAGTTGACCATTTACCAAGTAATTTCAGAAGGATTGATCAAAACTTATTTTCTGTATTTGTGGAAGTTATCTTAAAGAACTTTTAATTTAACACTAAAAATATTATCCAAACCCAAAATTCATTGCTCCACTTTAAGACGAGCTTATTTTATATTGGATTTGAAAACATGCCTCTACATTCATTTCACACTCACAGTATGTGGGTTATGTTGAAGATGAAGTTTAATTTTCAAAGAAGATAAATAACGAGAAAACTAAATTCTATCAAATTTAGTAAAGATAACTGCGACACACTTAATTTGTGCTATTTTTATTGTTAATTCCAGTAATAGCGTACATGTTTCTCCAGTTGTATGAAATATTGAGAAAAAAGTAAAAATGACTACGCACAGTGCCTTGAATAATAGACAAAAAGAGACAAACATTTTGTCTTTTTGTTTTGAAAAATATGTTTTTCTTAATATACGTAAACAGAGTTGTCAAATGAGCCTAGTTATAAGAATAGAACTGGTTCTCCTGTAACTCACTGGGTCATTAGTGACCAGTCAAAAGTTCGATTTAGAAATGTTCCATTTACATTGCTATTGTGCCACACTTTACTCTCTGGACATATACTAACGATCACCTCCGAGCGGTCATGGATATTAAAGATCATGGTAAATACTTTTAAATTATATAATATCTGAAATACAACATTAACCATACCAATAATTATTTAAAAGCTTGTTTCAGGTTGGAATTAAAATAGCAAAATTGTAATTCTTTAACTTTAATTCAGCTTTAATAAAATCTCTGATCTTCTCCTTATACCTTAAAAAATTCTTTTTATACACTAATATACGTTAAATTTTGATATATTTTATTGCGTTCAGTTGCAACTTTAATATTTTAGAATTTTTTCAGGCAGCGGCATATCCATGCAAAATCGATCTCTTGCAAACGCATGGTTAACAAGCTTGAATAACACGAGAATAACCAGCATTCCGGAGAAAATTAGTTCACCTCAGAAAGTTGAATGCAATAAACCGCAGCTTGCAGCAGACTTTGTTTCCTAAAATTTAGTAATGGGTGTCACACAGACACAGACGTAACCTTGCTATGCAGTCTGATAGAAGCCCTTCGAAAGAGTATTTCCTCCTAATCTAGGCTAGTGGAAGGTCGAAACCCCTTTGAGGAAATACCCACAAAAACTACGAGAAGACTAGGAATATTTCAATACAACCAGGAAAACTACATTACAACTTTTCCAGGTATAATAATATTTTGTTTTATTTGAATTGTTTTTGCATATAAAGTATATATACAATACACAAATATCATTTAAATTTATAAATGAAGTGTTTGTATTTTACCATTTCTTATGTTTCTATAACTATTTATTCCCATTTTAATAGTTATGATTTTCGTCCCATATCCTCATATGCTTACCGCTCTGTGCGACGTATCATTTAGGTTCGAATAGAGGTGCCTTAGGTTACAATAGTAATTATAGACGTGATGGGCAGGGACTAGGCGGCCCGCAACGTAGTGACACCAGCACAGGAGGGAACGGAGGCAGTCAACGCCGTACCTTCAACCATGGGAGAACTAGGGCTCAGCGTAAGTACCTCTAAACTTGTCAAGTACTTTATTGCAGTCAATTAAGGATAAAAATAATCTTACTCTAAATATTCCGTTATTCCTCAATAAATTATTAAATTGCAGTGAAATTATTCATCATTGTTTAAGAAAAAAGTGTTATGGTGACCTTAATTTTTCCCTGTACACAACTCAAACTATTAGATGTTTCTCTATAGTTTATTTCATTTTCAACTCATATATTTAGGAAATGTATAATGCTGCTGTTTATTGTTGGCTAATCATTAGCAATAATCCAACTCAAGTGATTGAAAATGATGTGATTGTTTGTCTATAAGTACTATAAATAACAAAATGTTTAAACTACAATGCCTACACTATTTTTAAATACGAATCAACATATTTAGGCTGTAATACTTTATGGTCAACATTTGAGGGTTACATACGGTGAGTAAGAATCCGTATAATAATTGAATTTAAGAATAAATCACGCTTTCTTTTGCATTAATTGTCGATAAATTTGTATTTGTAGTTATTAATAGGCCATTTTATGGTGTGAAAACACGTTCTAGAGAGTCATAACAAAAGCTACATACTTCTAAATACTTGCGACTTTACTGATTTTCATATAATAATCCACATATAAAAAAAACTAGATGAAGCTCTTATGATTATGGCATGAGTGATATCGAATAATTGATATATGTAAAATGTGTTTGTTGCATAATATTACAGTAAAACTACTTCTTTTTGATTAAAGTAATTCAAACTTTGCCATTTTTTTCTAAATATTTCACTTTATTATTATGTATTTTTACTAATTATTAGCAGACTCTTCTTGGCAAAAGTAAGAATTGCGATCAAAATCGAAGTAATATTAACAGCTTCAATATCGATGTTAGCCCATGTAGCACGTTTTGATTACTTAAATATGTATATACACACACACATATATATATATATAAATATATATATATATATATATATATATATATATATATATATATATATATATATATTTAAAGGTATGGTTAATGATATTGTATGTAAACAATGCAACATACAATATTGGTATTGTATTGTATATAAAGGTATTGTATTGTGTTGCAATGTTGGTTGTGTTTATTGTAATTTACTTTCAAGGAAATATTCTTTTAAAATCAAGTTTGAGTTTAAGCTCTTAAGAGTCATTTAAAGCGTCACTAACTCGTAAGGAAATTTAAGTTCAAAATTATAAATTGAACATTAAAAAATTAGTTTGTACGTTAAAATGGTGAGAATTATTAACATACTCAATATTTAAACATTTTAAAGATTAGGCTGTTTATTTAGGCCAATTCCATACCTAATAGTGAACTGAAATTAAAATAATATTTGCTACATTGATAAGCTAGATTGCTAGATGCCATGCTCTATTTTTATCCCAAAAGCCCGAAGGTCCGGAATCATGAATAAACCGTGCTAATTGTGTGTATAAAAGCCAAATACTAACTGACTGATCACATTTTCTCAAAAACTAAAAGGCTTTGGACCAAGAACTGGCTCTAATATTCATTAAGGAAGGATTTTGTAAAACTCTATCCCATATATTACATATTAAAAACTAAGTTACTGATGTGAATTTTGCCTACCTAAACTTGACGAAGGGGTAATATCTATTAATCTACGCATGACCTTGAAATTTGGTACACGAATGTCTCATAACCTAAGTATCAATCTTCCATTGGGATTTAAATCCCAGGTCACAATCCCTATAAGAACTATATTTTTATTTGTCAACTTCCCGCTATCCTAGAAAGATAGAATTTCTTTATCAACACTTAAAAAGAAAAAAAAACTAAGAATTTTTAAGAACACCAATTACCCCTAAGAATTCTTTTTGGAATAGGATCCACTATAAGAACTCTATTTTGTGTTTTATAACTTCCCAAAGGCCTAGAAAGAATAAATTTTACCCACCTATGCATTATGCTATCAAAAGAATAATGCATGCACCGGAAATATATTGAAATTGCTGGAAGTAGTCCCGTTTGCCTGTAGAAGCCTTTTCAGAACTATATACTCGTAAATTTACATTTTTTGGTTATGATAACAAAGCCATTTAAAAATGCTTTCTAGAGTCTAGGAAGAATGAGTGGAGCAATGTACAATAATGTATGCATTGTAGTAATAGTAAACATAAATTTATAATTGTAACTTTTAGTAAGGATTATGGTTTGGGAGGAGGGGTTTTTGACCATGCCAATGGTGTTTTGTTGGGAAACTACAACATTTTAATTATAATTCACGTAAAAGCAAAATGCGTTATTGATGAAGAACAGTACATTTACAACGATTCTGCAATTTGTGCAAAGAATCCTGCTAAAATGTATTTTAATTTTATATTTTTGTCTCAGACTAAATGCATTATCTTAAACCCGAAAATGTATTGGAAATTATTTCAACAATTAAAAGAAACCAGTTTTTCACAGCATTTTGCGAATAGTGCCTGTAATGGCAACAGCGAATTGTTTGAATATTTCTGAAAGCAAAGTGAAACGTTTCATCTAAAAGTTGCAGTAGTAGGCGAGCATTTAGAACATAATAAGGGCTTAATAATGCATAACATACTTGTGTTTACATTTAACGCGTTTTTGCAACTCTTAAAAAGTAAACCAACTCCTCGGAAAGAATTTGCTTGATTCTCGAAAGTAAATGGGCAAGAGCGGAGCAATTAAAATTAATAAGATTTTGAATCAAATAATTACGAGACAAACCTGATTTTTTTTCGTTTTTTTATCACTGATATGTAAGTAAACTAAAGTTGAGGATATACCAACATTAAGGAGGACTGGCAAAATCTTTCTTCTGTCTGTCTATTTACCTGTCCCTAATATATATCAAGATCAAACTGATCAACTAGACTTTAAATTTTGAATGAAGTTTTAATTCTATACGAGCAAAATCGAGTTCAGTGACGGTTAATATCCATTTATAGGATTTGGCTGAGCGTCATAGAAGACTATAGCTCAGTAGCCCAGCCCAATTTATCTTTCGTCTCCCGGGAGGATGTAAAAACTTTTATCGGTGTTATTCATTGTCTGACTGCCTTTAAGGCCGATGGAAATCTCAAAAATGAAATTACCAATACATTTGAAAATTTGCATATAACTTCGGAGATGCATGTTACATGACATGTGGTGTGGCATACTCTTATCTTTTAATACATCAAGTCCTGTACCATAAAACTTTATACATTACAATAATAAATCCCTCAAGTGATCCCTCAAGATTTAAAAATTACACCATCGCGTAATTGATTGGAAGAAACAAGAATTTACTTACGTGAGGGCGCATCACAGTGGGCAGATTTCACTAATCAATTCTTAGACTAAGAACCAAATTGGAGTTTAATGTAGGGATTAATTACTTAATAAAATGGATAGTATAAGTGTAAAGATATACGTTGGTACCTAACTAGTATGTAAATAATAAGTAGCAATATTAATGATACCAGATGTAACGGACCTTTGGAAAATATGTGAAGCATTTTATTATGTAAAAAACAGGTATCGTACAATCAAAAGTGTAGGTAGCAACAAATTGTGATAATTAATTTCAATAAATCGGAATAAAATTAAATGAATTAATGACAATGACGTGGGTGATATCGCCAGCATTGCTGTAAATTGAACAGCTAAGAATGCGATTATATCATACTCTGTATATATAGTTAATCTAGGTAAGCCCACTTCAAGCTTTATAACCAAGTCATAAAATTTATAGGTAATATTGTCTGTGCATTTTATCTTAAACTGTAGGCAATGAAGCCTAATCAATGAGTAATGTGATATGTATTCGCATGGCGGCATTGAAGGGCAGTGCTCTATTATTATCAAACACAGACTACTGCCGTTCTGGTTATAAGCACAACAGAATTTTATTATTATTATTAAAATCGTTAGGTCCGGAAATTATTACTTTTACTATACAAACAGAAATCAGCCGGAAAAAGAATTGTTTTATTATAAATATAAGAATGATCTACAAAATACAGCACCATATAGTATGTAGTTTGTTATCATAAAGTTACAGTACACAATTACAGTCACAACAGAGCCGTCTTAACTGTATAGTCTCTCAGTTTATGCCACATCATTTAATAGAAGTCCTAGAAACTTGAAACTTGTAACATAGGTTCCTCGTGGTCCAAGGTATATTGCTATACACTTGGGGCCAAAAGGGATGTCACGAAAGTGCTAAAAATTTGATCCTTAATATATAAGTCCCTTGGTTCAATTAATAACGTTAATTGATTTTGGGTCAAAAGGCAGGTCATCTGTTTTTCTGTTCATCTCTTAGTCCGTTGTGTGAGTATTTTTTATATAAAAGTCCTAGAGTCTTCAACCTTAGTACCTTAGGCCCTTTCGCCCAATAAGGAACTCCATTGATTTTGGGTTAAAAGGTCAAAAGGCAGGTAATTTGTTTTTCTGTTCACCTCTCAGTCTGCTGTGTGAGTATTTTTAATATAAAGGACCTAGAAACTTTAAACTTAGTATATAGGTCCCTTTCGCCCAATATGAAAACTCTATTAATTTTTGGTCAAATCGCAGGGGCAGGTCATTTGCTTTACTGTTCATCTCTTAGTCCGTTGTGTTATTATTTTTTTATATAAAGATCCTAGGGTCTTCAAACATAGTACATTGCTCCCTTTGGCTCAATATAGAACGATATTTATTTAGGGTCAAATGGCACGTCATATATTTGTTTCTTTGTCTGTCTGATATAGACAAAGTACTAGAAACTTGAACCTTGGTACATAGTTTCTTCATGGCCCAAAGAAGAATGCTGTTGATTCTGTTGATTTTAGAGTCAAAAGGACAAATAATTTTTGTGACATTTTTCGTTATTCAGAAAACGTTGTCAAACGCGCACTATGAAATTATTTTATTGTGTTCTTGTTCTTTCTGAAATAATGCAGTATGATTTGGGCACCTTGTGAAAAATCAGTAAAATATCCTAAATTCCTGCGATTGGTTGAATGCCGTTTGGGTTTACTCTACAGACTCCTTCCTTTAGAGAAAATCTGGAGTCTGGTATGTCTTCAATCTCTTGAAATCAGAAGAAGGATTCTGAGCTAGCTGGTCACAGCTGTGGTTGATAATCCTGACAGGCTGCATAAAGCTAACTTCCTGTACATATTTGGCACCAGATTGGGACAATTTGGAAAAGGCGTGCGAGCACAAATTTGTTGCCTACAATTTGATGGCGCAAAATTTGTTGGAGCACAAACTTTGCGTCCAGTAAACCGTGAGTACATGACATAGGACTTATAAACAGAATCTATCCTAGCTTGGATGTTTTTCAATGAGTATGAGCCAATTTAAAGGACAACTAACTTAGGGTGCTGTCTGAAGAGGTACTTTTATGGTTAATCTCTCCACCAGTACATATAACCGTGAGAAATTCACACACGTATTGTTACCGTATACTAAAAATATTATCTTACAGTTGCATATTGAAACACGTCAGAGGGTATTCCACACTAAGCTGTTATATAAGCTTAAATTATACTTAAAGACTAGTCAAGGTCACCCTATGGTATATATTTATTGTTATTACCCATATCTTATCATTAGTTGTAATTACTGTTTGTTATAAGTTAAATACATATTGAATTTAATAATTTATTGCTTGTATTTAGAACAGTATTTGTTTTACATATATGTATTTATTTATTGCATCAGATGTTTTAAATCATTTATTTGAATGTAATTTTACTTCTTATCATAAATAATTGTGTCATTTCATTGACTATTTATTTGTGCATAATTACTAAAGGATGCATCAAATTATTTTTGTTAAATGTACTATTTGTTACTCGGTAATCAATTTAATGTTGGAAGTAAATTAATTGGTTACGTTATACTAAACATGTTATAACTTTGATCCTTTCAACTCCTACCCGTACAGGCAGAATGGATAACAGGTTTCTGTTTAACACGTGATGACTGGAAATTTCTCTCCATGACGAAGTTAAAATATTAAAATAATTTAATAGTATAAGCAACGATTCAACGTGATGATAACAGGAAAACTTACGAGTATATATTAGTTATAAAGTTAGCCGCGAAAGCCTAAGGGACTAATACACTATTTTCCAAAACTCTGCTTTTGGAGAACAATCTTAACTATGTGAGGACTTGAGGCGATTAAAAACCGAAAAATATTGATGATACATTTCAATTTTTATAAGATAACTAAATTTTCTTTGAATTTCTTTCAGCGCTTAAATTTTTATAAACAAATGAATATAGGAATAACTGGCTGTTTTGATTTCCCACAAAATAAAAACCCAAACTAGGAAGTGTAAAATTCTACCCTTTAGATTTCGTCTTGGTTATTTTTTAGATTTAAGACTCTGGCACTTCACACAGAGAGAGACATTCCACGAGAATTCCGTGGAAAATCTTAAATTAAAACACATAAAGTTGTGTACCATTTTAGAGACTTCAATGGAATATCGTAAACAATATAATTTGTGCAAATTAATTAATTTTAACCATCGCTACAAAAATATTGGTGATTATATTTTTAATTAATCATTCCTCATGAATTACATTATGATATTGATTAAAATATTGCATCAAAATAAAATCAGAATTCATAATGCTAAACAATAAAGTTTTAAAATAAATTTTAAAAGTAATATATTTTTTCAACTATTATCTCCCTAAATACATTGTTTGGAACCAATTCTGCTACACAGCAATGCATCTCATGTTTATTTTTGTATGTATTTATAGAAAATTTTATATACAAAACTATAGAATACGTATAATACCATGTATAAATTGACAAAATGTAGTATCCACATTCACAAAGTTCAATAATATTTTCAATACGTAATTTCTTGAAATGAGTATACACTAATACTCATTTATTTCCAACGGCAGCAGCCATTATCTTATTTTACTATGACGCAAGGCAATATAAAAACTGACCTACGCAGACAAATGACACACAAAAATTTACTTTAATTTGAAGAATAAAGATAATCTGAAAACACGTCATGATAATAACCTGTGGTACTCTTATGCCAAAAACTGTTTCATGTCTTTAGGTCCTGAGTAAAATCGAAATTTACCTTAGGCTAGTTGCACACACACCGATTTTGGACGACCGATTTTTTACCGGCCGTCCAAATTCCAATATTGAACTGAATGAGGATAGTTGCACATACACCGATTTTTGACGGTCGATAAAAAATTGAAGCGATGGTTTCAAGATAATCATTAGTAAATTCAGGTATAGGCTACACGCTTTCTTCATAACTAACCAGATGGCTTGGCATACTTCTTTTATTATTTTCCTTGCAGTGGAAATCCCAACTTTGAAGGAATAATGTAGGTTGGTAAAGGTGCACCCGCTCGCTAGATACCTGAAAAAATAGTTTAGTAGGAGTATGGTGTTTTATGAGTATTTTAAAACAAAAAACTATTATACCGGTGCATTTGGACATTAACCTGGACAATGAAACAACAGCTGAAATTTGGCGATTTTCAACCATACGAAACGGATTTGTTCGTGAAGATGGCGGAGCGAGAGCTGTGAGGACGATCGGTAAACAATCGGTGAGTGTGCCAGCATGTGTTTAGTCACGAGCGCCACTGTTGTCACCGACAACGGCGGTACGCAGTGGCAGTGGCCGGCTGCTCACCGGCATTTTACCGGTTCCGTTCCGTTCCCTCATTCAGTTCACTAGGCCTATTGGAATTTGGACGGCCGGTAAAAAATCGGTCGTCCAAAATCGGTGTGTGTGCAACTAGCCTTAGAATCATCACAAAGAGATGTAACCCTAAGATTGTATTAATCCTTTATTTGATCACCCATCTCTTACGATCTCTCAACATGGTCAAAGACCAAAAATACCTGCAGGTAGTCTGAACTACAATTGATAACAATGTACTTTGCTCAACCCCTTTCAATATTGAGAGAGAGGGTTCTATTAAATGAATGAATAGTGAATGGCAAGTGATCAGTCAGACTATGGTGTTCTGCGTGAAGGGTTTGATAGTGTATATTCTAGGAAAGGCTAGGTTTTAATTATTCAGCTGTTAGTTACGAGTAAGAGCACATTTATTAGTTATTTATTTACGTGTGTGCATCGTACTGTATTTTTTTTAAGCAAGGTAAGAATAAGCCACATCACTTGCTGTGTGACAGGGTTCTCTGAAGTTGTATGCAAAATTTCAAGTCTGTAGCTCGTGTCGTTAGGAAGCATGTGTTAACTTTGTCATATGTTACAATTTCATATGATTGTAATTTGTTAGAAATGTATTTAGTCTGCAATTTTCTCGCTCCATATGGTTACCTGTCGTTACCTATGAAACAAATGAAAAAACTGTTCGCAAATGCTCAGCCAAATCCCCCGCATTCACAAGCAACATTATCGAACTCCTACTTATTTCCTATATAGAAACTAAGCTTCATGCAAAATTTTAATTCTATACGTCTATTCGTTCTCGAGATATATTGCAGGCAGAATTACAGATATATTACAGTCTAACAAAGATATAATGTTTCCAGCACTTGAATGAGAGGCTTCACTGACACACAGCCAATTATTGACATTTAAGTTTGTATGAGTGAAAAAATCCATATTACAATATAGTAGGTATGTAATGCAGAGATTGTGTTAAATCAGACATACTATTCAAACACTAGTAGATGTCATTCCGGGACTTTCTGCACATTCCTGTAATTTCATGTGTGCTAAGCGTATGGTAACAACCTGAGGCGTTTTCAAAATGTGAGATTGGTTGGGATAAATCCAAGAATTTATATTTTTATTGATTTTGAAATGCAAAATATAAAGCACTTTTAAAATGTGGATACAAAATTTGGGAAATAGAAAAATGTATCTATGACACAAAATGTTTCACTTACCGTTACATGACATTCTCATGACTTATATGAAAGTACGACCTTATATACTATTTTACGATAGATAAAATAGAATAAATACTTTTTGCTTACCTCATCTTAGGCTATATGAAAAGCTTTCACGGTTATTCCTCCAAATCGTGTTTCAACCTGTAACGTACATCACAACAAACGATTCTTTAATTTATATTAAAGAATGCAATATAAATTGACCAAGCAAATTAATGACAGTTTTTTATTTATGCATGCTTTTATTTCTACATTATTTGATAGTTGTGATAAAATCAATGTGGGTTCCTTTTGAACAATTCAATGTACGAGGATAACAATTCTAAACGTGAGCCCGCCCGACCGTTGAATCGCTCGCAAAGTTAATCCCCGTTTTAGGGTTGAATGGAGTAAACTATTGCTGATATATCACTATAAAACGGTTATTCATATATTTACTATTTAATAGAGGTTTTGAAACAAATAAGTAAAAAAATATAATTATATACTCTACACTAAGTATCAAATATCAGGCTTTACTGTGGTTGTATGCAAAATTTCAAATATATAGCTCATTCCATTCTCGAGGTGTCTTGTGAACAGATAGACAGATATCATACTGAAAATAAAACTTTACATCCACACGGTAGCCAAGAGAGAAACTGTGTCACACTATTGAGTTATATACTATACTGTTACTAGTTAGTTAGTTAGATATACTGTAATGCCAAATTCAATAGTTTGAAAAGCACCATCATAGAACTTACTTAATTCTTGTCTATGTAGAAATGAATTTTCATGCAAAATTTAAGTCTACATAAGACATTTCTCATGATATTTTGCCACATGATACATCGACATGTTTTTTGTCGATCGACAAGTTTCAATGAGGTAAACAGGGGAACAAAATGTAAGATTGTGGTAAAGTAAAGTTTGTAACCGATTTTTAATTTTGACTTTCCACTTTATTATTTTTTCCATTTCATTTATTATTTTTGTTATGTATGATTTATTACATGTGTTAATATCGCACATGTTAAAATTGAATATGATTGTACTAAGCCTATTTTAAAATTATATTTGTTTCGCTATTTTCTCGTTGCCAACATGATGATGAGCCGCTGGGATGAAATTTAAAGTAATTGGATCATCCTCTATTTCTGGTGGTAAAATTTAGAAGATTTTAAAACGTATGGCTGTAAGTATGAGTCTTAGGAATGAATGTGGACTGTGTATGAACGGGTATGAATGAGTGCAATTTAACATTAGATGTACATATTTCAAAATAATTTAATTTGACGATTGTATGAAATTTTTATAATTTTTGACACCATAAAAAAATGATTACCCACAAAACCAAAGAAAACTATTTTCTAATACTCAGCCAATCCCATTGAGCGGCAAGCTCCATCGCCGAAATCAGTGTTGCATATGTAGAAAAAAAGCTTCGCAAGTAATTTCAAGCCTTTATAGGAACTTATGTTAGTTCGTTTTCGAGATATACAGACAGAAATTAAATTCGTCCAGCCCCACGAGTAATAGGCTTTGCTCAGCTAATAATAAATTAAAGAGTTATTACTAAAAACTAAGGTATGTAATGTAAATGATTACTGGTTTGCACATTGATAGTTAATACAGAATGAAAAATCGTGAGAAAAAGTCTATAAATAAAAATAAAAATGAGACCCACGTTAACAAACTTTTGAACGTATGATCAGAAATTAAAATCTCTATTAGTTATACTTTTTACCTATTAGAATTTTAAAACTAAGCAGCTACTTTGTTTTCTGAAAAAAATCTTGATTGGTTTTAAAAATAACCTTTCACCGAGAGAAAATATTTTAAAGAGAAAATGAAACATAACGACTATTTTTTTGCTTCAATTAAGTGAAAATTACCTAAGTAACTAATTATTGGGCTGAATACGCTAAGGTTCAAGAGACTTAATAACAAGTGCTACGGCAATTATTAAATCAAATTTAAAAGTAAACAGAAAGGCCGGAGATTGTGCTACAGAGTGGTGGGGTTGGGAGGATTCTGTGGGTGAGGGGGGGACAAACAAGTAATTTACCGCAGTTTATCGCTCGCGATGGCCGAAAACGGACTCAAACTCAGGGTAAGATCACAAAATTGTTAATTAATAATTACAACTCTTAACAATTTATGTAACTATATCCAAGCTATTATTATATATTAATTCAATAATACACTACCAACAAGTAGAGTAATTTTTGTTCCATAAATTTATATGTGTATCTTTACATCATTTTCATACTGTCGTTATTTTAATATCCTTTATCGTGAATAAACATATGTTGGAATATTTTACGCTACTTTGAAAGAAAAATATTAAGCCTATATGAACATATCAGTATACATTTTGCCTACATTAAATGTCGTGGTATTCGACTTGGATATTAAAATTGTAATTGTGTCATGGTTACCTTATTGATTATTGATAACTTTTAGGTTGTTATCGAATAGAAAAGTCTAGCGGTATCTAGCAAAATAAAACTATCCAAACCGTTTTTTTAAGGTATTCTAATCTTGACCACGAGGTGAAATGTAATGAATGAATGTATACTTAAAGAGGTTAGGGTAGCCAATGTTACAGACATGACCTTAGAACACTACACCACTACAAACCCCCTCCCCCATCTATACAACGACACGGACCACTCCCACTGTATACATAAATGCAGTAGTGTATCTACATGTAGAGTTCCCCTGGGTGGAAAATATTTCAAGCCCTCTTGTATTACTTTAATAATAATGATAAATATTTTAATCTGAGTGTTCAGCATTACTATATTTGTGATGTAGTATGTCCATCAGTTTAATTTGCATTATATATGAGAAAATCACCTATTTTGTATAGATGATACTAACTAAAGTTCTTTTTTATTCAGTGGGGGTCAAGTTTTCTCTGAATAGGCAGAGAACCGAACCAATTATTTCCAATCTCAAGACGTGTCTGAAACGGATCACCCTTCCTTACTTCACGGCTCGTCCCATAAAACCGAAACAACATGAAACTCATTTTCTCTCCTTTACATAAGGATTAAAATACATTTATTGGGGAGTGGTAATTGTTTTTAAAACATAAATATTTATATGTAACCACAATTAATAGACCCAGTGACAAACTCGAATGAATATATCTAGTTTAAGAAACCAAATTTGCAATAAAAGTATTAAGTACTGCTGACACTTTTCAGTGTGGTAAGATTCTAACATATTTTTTTAACAATATAAAAAAGCAGCTTTAAAGTAGGGTTTAAAGTTAATAAACGTATGATTTAAAGTTATTATACATTATTTCTATAAGATAACTGATTACACAACATAAAAACGAAAATTTATATACTCTATGGAGATCTTAGGAACTAACTATTTTGTTTGTAATCTTTGTGTAAGGCAAGCTTATGAAAAGAGTATATTCATTTAGTTACAAAAACGAAATTATAACTAAGTTTTTCACAATTTAAATGTACAGAAGTCTCCCATAAATATTCAAAGAATACATATATAATACAACTTAAAAGTGATTAATTTCACATCAAGAACTAAGCTCTGTAATCCCTGTACTTTGGCGGGATCGTATAACGTCACGAAGCACTCTGGTTCAGACAAGAATAACCTTTTAAGAGTTTACTCTTGAAGTACCCTATAAACGTAATATCTGGTATTCCTTAAAACCAATAAAGACTGTTAACTCTACCTAAAGATCTAATTATATATAATAGTAATATTTAATGTGAAATGCCATTGATTATTATATATATATATATATATAATATTTTTATCATAATAATCGAGTTTACTATTACAGCTTAAGCTATAGTTAACAGCTGTTTGTCCTGGATGTTTTAAAGATATTTAAATTTTAACATAAGAACAACACCATTTTAGAAGCAAACAATAACCGCTTTTGAACTAAACAGCTAACCCTTTTCTATTATTAAAAATTCATGCAGATCTCGATGGATGGGTTTCAATTTAATTCTTATAATTTGTCAATGGAATATTGTTGACAATTAGTATTTTATTAGAGCCAAATTGGTATCTTTTCAGGTTCAAAGCCATTTTCTACACAAGTGGGTCTATAAGAAGTCAGACACTTCTATAGGCTCCAGTAAAAATTAGCTCTAGAACCTCCAGACGCAAGGAACTATAAGTGGCTAGATCAGGAATCCCTGTAGATCGAAAGGTCCAAAAGTTCGAGAAATGTTTGATGCTGTAATCTTCCAGAAGGCATAGCATTTAGATACCAGAGGCTTACAAAAATAGGAAATTGCTTCAGTACACTAGGATCTACTGGCTGGAATCTCCAATCTGTGACAATATCTTTCAGAGGAAGAAAGTCTCCGAAAACGGATAAGTTGGAGTATGTGGGAACTCTTACAATTCAGAGGCTTCCAGGGAATTTAAGTGGCAGATTACCTCCAAAGTCCTAGAACTCTCGGAAACTAGAACAACTAAGATGCTGGAAACTCCCAGAGGACCTAAAACAAAACTTTCCTATTTTTTCGTAGGATATCTAGAACATTTTGATTCTTTTCTAGAGCCTGCTAAAATATAATTTAGAGAGGCTGAGTTGCTTAGTGCTCGAATTCAGGAAATTCTACAGATTGGAAATTTTGAAGATGTTGAAAGTTCAAAGAGGGAAGTTCTAGATGTTCGTAACTCTCAGAAAACTTCAAGAGTAAATTATATCAAAATCTGAGACTCTCAAAGGCCGATAATTCATATAAAATGCCACAAACTGAGTAGGCCTAATTTTCAGGGACCACCAGAGATCAAGAATTCTCAGAGATTATTTTGTTGAGGACTACCTATTGGCCGAAAATTAAAAAATCCTGGAATAGTCTAGAGACTAAAATCTTCCGTAGGCTACGACCTTTTAGAGGTCCAAGGCTCATATATTTTTGTAATCTCACAATGACTGGGAGTCAAAGAGCAGAGGCTCCCATAGGATAGAAGCTTCTGGTAGAGAGCTTTAGTTTGCGGCCTCTTTCAGGATGTAACTTCCCATTATGCTGAAATTTATTTTTTAATATGAAAAAGCGGAAATCTTACAGGTACTGAATATTTCTTGGGCCAAGATTTTTACTAGATGGGGCTATCTAATATCCGAGATAACCAGATAACAAGAAGTTGTAGGGGATTGGTATTTCCTTAAAACTGAATTCTCTCAATCTAACACCTAAAGGCTCAGATATTTCATAACCCAAGAAGTTCCATATATTAAATATTAGGCCTTCATAGAAGCCACAACTCTAAAAGTCAAGAAGCCTCTAAAGGCCTGGAGCTAACATTTATGGATTCATCGGACTTAACAGGTTGGGAGCAACGAACCAAAACAGTTTTTAACAAAACTACTCTAAGTGCCTTACGGTTACATGTACAATATAAGAATGCTCTTAAATTACATAAACAGATGATAAACCAGGTCCAAGCTAATTCAAAAATCAAACTTTGATTTTTTTAAGAAACCATGGATTTTAACCAACATTTTCATCGACATATAAAATACTTGGAGGTCGAATGTCTAAGAAGTGTGTTCAATATTATGAGTACAACTTCAATCGTATTGAACGCATAGTTAGATTGTCATAAATGTTGTGGGGAACGAATTTCAAATGAGGAATCTTTTTATGAACTTTCTTGGTAAAGAGACGCAATTCCAAGTTAAAAAATCTTGTTTCCAATGGTCATTGTTTGACAGTCCTTATTAGTCCACACTTCATTAAATAAAAATTATTTTGTTTGATAATAAAAACTTTTACTTTTACAATAATTCATTACTAGTACTACTCATATATAAAGATATACATTTTTATCATCGTATCCATGACTTTGGTTAGTACTTTGACATGTTACCTCCCTTTAACGAAAATAGCAATCCATTACATTTTTAATTTTAAATTATTATTGTTACATTATTTTTGACGTTTAAATTTCTTTTACTAGGCAGTTGAATAATAATTTATTCATCAGGCTTTAACTCGACTTACATCAGTTTTATTACTAAAGGTAATAGCTATTTGCGCCCATTGGTGAATTCCATGATGAATTTATTAATATTTATTGTATACAATTTTATTTTAATTTGTCTAAGTTGTTTTTTTAATTAATCCGAGAAAATGGAGTATCAAAGACTTTTTGACCACTAAATAAAAAAAGTTCTGTCTTTTACCAAGACGAACCTATACACCAAATTTAAGGATTTTTATATCGAGACAGGCTGATGAACTTCGACCGGTCTTGTGAGCCCAAAATAAATAAGGTGCTTCCTTGGACACAAGTACGTTTCAAATCTTTAAGCACCTTTCCATCAAGAGTTATCGTTCAGGGAAGGCAGAAAAAACCGACGGACGCCCTTTGACGTAAAAATCAATAGTGTTTTTCCTTGTATCAGGCTTCAAGTTTCAAGGATCTACCGAAGAGTTATCGCTCGGAAGGATCTGTAATAGAAGTAATTAAAAATAATACATATACTAGTTACTAGTTATATAGTTTGCACTATCAGTTCCTAACAAGCAAATACCTCATGGTCTATTATAACTGATACCAGTTTGTTATCGTGTTTAGTTGTCTTGTCATTATCTATTAAACCAAACGTAAACAAATCATACATATATTTAAAATATGTATTCATTCGATTTCATTTACATCAGTAGTACGGTATAAGAGATAAAGCAGCATTAATAGCGTCCCTGGTAGTATAATAGTATAATAAAATATAATAGCTCAACTACACATTGAGCCTCAGCCCACGTGTGAGTCACGTTTTGAACAGGCACGTGTTGTAGTAACACGCATATGCTTAAAAACTTCCACAGGAAACATACCTTAACAATTGTGACCATTACACTACTGACTCGCCACTTCCGGTCATACTATATGTATCATACACAAAAATTAAGATAAAAGTAAAATTTATATTTATAACACGTGTTAGCGAACAGGATTTAAGTTTACACCTTAGGCTTGAATGATGCTCAGCCAAATTACGTGGTTGGATATGTCCTAAATAGAAATTATTCTTGTCTACGTAGAAATTAAGTTTAACGAAAAATTCCACAGATGAAATCTATTTCCGAGATATTTTGTCACTTGATTAATTCAAATATTTGTTTATTAAGGTTAACTTCACACCCGTGTTTCGATAATAAAGGTTCTGGTGAGATAGGAAGATTAAGAGCACGCTGAAACAAAACCTTGTCACCAACTTTTAGTAATGACTTTCCAAACTACTATTTATTTTTACTCTCTAAATAAAAATGTCACTAGTTAAGATCTCGTATGGGTGCACCCAGTTTGTTTATAAATTTGTTATTTCGTTGTCATCATTCTTATTCATAAGTCCAATGTAAAAATATTCGCTGGCTCTCCACCAAATCCCATGGAGTAACATGCCCCAACACCAAACTTAGCGTTGCCTATATATAAATAAGGCTTCATGCAAAATTTCACGTCTACGTATAGGTATCGACGGATAGATAGACAGAAGTGAAATTTCTCCAACCACTCGATTCATAGGCTTCGATAACGTTCAGACAATTAATAAATATTTCAATATATGCACTATATGCAACCAACTCAAAATCATGATTATATTTTAATATCAGTACAGTATAATTTTTAAACATTTTATATTTAGTCTCCTATTACAATAATGAAGGATCTGGATTCTCTCACGGAAATTCCGAAATAATGATAGTAATAATAACAATAGCCATTATTTCCTATAGACTAATCAAGTAAAATTTTTGTAGAGGTCTCTTTTAATGTCATCACTGTGATTTTAATTACTGCAATGGATTACTATTTTCTTTAAAGAGAGGTCAAACATGTCAAATTACTAAACAAAGCTGTATAATATCTTGTCTGACTAGGGACGAAAATCGATCCGTGCGCATTGTTGGCAGATCGCTTGCTACAATATAAAGAAATATTTATAGATGGATTTGTGAGGACATCTATTGACCTCATCTATTGTCACAGTTGTATTTCGTAATGTTCTCAATTGAGCTACAACAGTAACAGATAGAATCAGTCGGAGCGAATGCCGACAATTATAACTCATTTGTGCATCACCATGACTGCACAATAGTTTCTAAAAGATGTCAAGCTTAGATTCAAGGAGAGCTGAATGACCACTGACTAACCAAAGTGTATGAAGTAATTCGTTCTAATGAACTTATGCTCGCTCGTTTTGCCGTATCCGGCATAATAAGATCTATTGGTGAATGTCTAATAGAAGTTTTTCCTCTTTTTTTTTTCTAAAACCATACAAGAATATAAGTATAATATTTTTGGTGTGTATCGAATTCGCTCAAAGAATCTAAACTTGCTAAAGCTGGTGGAGTAAATAAAATATTGGTTAAACACAAAAATTAAAGACTGATAATTCAAGAATAATTTCAATATAATGAACTTGCAAAAAAATTGTGATATTCAATAACATAGACTTAATACTCATTATTTAATCATTAGTTTTACATTTCCTATCAGATTATATACAATCTGGAGAATCTTATATCGCCGAATAGAGAATGTTCTCCTCTTAGAAAGCTTAGAAAGAGACAAGAAATCTTACATTTATTGCTGCTTGGGATATAAAATTTTAATGTTTGTCGCTAAAAGTATTAATTAAAATAAAAAGGATATCCCAGATACTGGCAGCTGCCATACTCAGGCAGTATTCTACCTATTGGGATTCTCAGTGTACTGCAACTCCCGGCCTCTGGGAGTTTTCAATTTCTGGTAGAATTTGGAAGCTTCAGGGCTCTTATATCTCTGAATCTCTGGAGCTTCTGGATCTCCAGTATTTTTGACCACTGGGTTCTCTGGGTCCTGAGAATCTCTTGATCATCCCGGTTTTTAAGAGATCCCAGCCTCTAGTGTTTCATGGCCTTTTGAGAGCCTTGGGAGCTGTCAGCCTCTAGAACCTCAAGACTTTTGGCAGCCTTTTATCTCTGGTCGTTCCTGAAATCTGGAAATTTCCGGCTTCTAGCAGATTCCGGTCTCTGTGAGTTGTCAGCTTTTCGTGTCTCCTGAGTTCTGGCAAGTCCGGGTCTCAGCTGCCACCGGCCTCGTAAAAGAGCCTAAGGTCTGGCAGGGTTTGGCTATTGGGAGCTCTCGCCCTCTGGCAAACTCCCAAACTACAGCAGTTCTGGACTTAAAGGGAGTTACATGTGTCTGACAGGTAGGTTCCATCATTTGTGCCGATGGAGTCCAATGACATACCTCATCTTTTTAGTACGTTCCAGCCAAGTTTTGTAAGGTTGCAATAAGAATTACGGCTATAATAGTGTTATTGGGTACAATAGAAATTTAACTAATACATATCACATTGAAGAACAATATTTTTATAACTAATCAGTGTTACGGAACATCCCACTTTAAAGAAGTTTGAGCCATGAATAATTATATCAGCACCCGCAATTCTGTAAACTGTTACAATACAGTACCATTATTGTTGTAATCCAAGAGGATTTTATAAAATTGAAATGGGAATGTCGACCACAGATGACCCGTTGACATTTCCGCCCTTGTTTTTGAGGATAAATGTATTATGCAATGTTGATTGAAAAACGACAGAACGTCCCAAAAGGATTTGTTTCGGATTTATTGAGTAAATTGAATATCTGATCTTTCACTTTAACCTGACGAATATCTATTTCCAATGAAAATAAAGATATTTGTTGGAATTCCATTGAATGTGAACTCAAGGTTGTATTTTATTTTATTTAATCTATTAGTGTCATCTTCTACACCAACTGAGATAAGCGATTATCTCACACAACGTGATTGCTGGGTGTATTCAGTACCAGTCTTCACCATATCTTGGATTTTACAGCCTTAGATAAAATATCCAATTTAATCACTGTAAATTATAACGCATGGCATAATTCATGTTATCTCTCAGTATATTTATTTGTGGAGTCAACGCAACACTTCTTGTCTCCTCTTATCGAAAATGCCATAAAAAGATAAATTCAAATCTAGAATAATTTCAGTTACGTAATTAGTAATTTTTATAAGTTTAGGTAGTATGTGGAATATCATACTTATAAGGATAACCACTATCCAGCATGTAATAAATGTATTTTTGCATTCAAATTTATTTATCTGCCGCTTTTGATCGCTTGTTATTTATTCTGCTCTAAAACTGCGCAGGATGTGAACTATATATTAACTTTTCTTTGATTCAAGCTTGCGCAACCTTTTCCCGCCACATAAGTGCGAGCGAG
The DNA here is from genome assembly GCF_021130785.1 of Homalodisca vitripennis. NCBI lineage: Eukaryota > Metazoa > Arthropoda > Insecta > Hemiptera > Cicadellidae > Homalodisca > Homalodisca vitripennis. The sequence continues at coordinate 132,520,028 of NC_060212.1, read as the reverse complement.
CTGGATTACTGTATCCATGTATCAAAAGCATATTGTAATATAAAGAAGATCTTAATTCATGGTAAAAGCTTATATCAATATTATAAAGCTTTATTGAATAGAATTTCGGTACTGGCAGCAAATATATTTACATAGAACATGGAATAAAATTATATTTTAGAGTAAAATACTAAATGTGCGATGTAAACATGAGTAACCTAACTTAATCAGCAGTTTAAGATAATTAAAAAGTGCTCAGTTTATAAAATCTGTTTAATTTGAAAAGTTTTAGTCACTGCACCTTAAAATACCTTTCCTGAATATGTACTAGATGCACTAGATAAAACCTAAATTTTTATGTGATGTGCTGTAGGAATTTGAAATATTATTCAGGGATATCTAAAGATATTCATACCAAATTTTTACAGTATAAATATGAATGACAACTAGAGTGAAATGCTTAATGAAAAATTAATTCCTTTAAGTAACATGTTATGAAAAAGACTTGTCGTGTTTCCTTAAAAATTTCATTTCTTTACTTTATAAATCATTACAAAATTATTAAATTAAAAAAACCTTCATGTGTTTACTGTAAAAGTCGCATTTTTATCTTCATTAGTTTATAATTTTTGCCTAGTTATAAAATGTTGTGCTTTAAATTCTTAAATTTTACTGTAGTAGGATTTACAAAATCACTCTCTTTTTCGGAAGTTACTATGATTTTAACTTTATAGACGTGTCTCAACCGTTTTAGGTGCTTACCCGACTAATATTTTCAAGTTTCTTTGATCTGAAACATATATATTAAATTATATCTGGTTCAAATCCCATATTACAAGGACTAGGGGTTTACTTCGTTTCTCGATAATCAATTTTCAATTTCAATATCTTTTTAGTCCGTCCATTGCTTTTCTTTTCTGGGACGCTATTTAATAAAGTTTTTAGAATAATGCTTCTGTATCTCGAACTGTTTTCGATATATTGAATATAAATCACATCAGAATAAATTAATGATATTTCAGTTGACATTAAATCTACTTTCTTCTTCCGACTGAGCCGGATGGAATATTATAATATAAAATTAAAGTTAATAAATATGTTATCAAACATATTGGACTGTGTAATATTACCATCAGGATAACAAGATGGGTAAATAAAATAATTTTAATGCGTGTGTGAACACATATCGTTCCAGAACGTTTTCTGCGTAAGAAAATATAGCTTAAAAACGTTTCAACGTTAGAGGATTCTTGAAAAGGACATCAATGTGTTGACTGAAGGTTTAGCCTGGAGCGTGACTGTTTGTTTTGGTGTCCCCAAACAAGTAACTAATTAAAGGTGTCTGTTAGTAAACCCAGAGGGTTGGAACATTGGAGACATAGTCATAAATTTGTACTGTTTGTGCTTTGACACTGAGGCTATCTTGGATGTTAACTAATGAAAGAACGTGTCTGGCATGTTAAAATTATATAAGTAGTATTTAACAGACACATAGTCGGTTTATCATTTTTAAGCATTTTTTCTGACTCTTAATAAGTTTGTAACAATTCCTCAGTATATGTTTCTCGTCAGATTCATAATGAATACATATCTTTAGGCTCGCTCGTTAAAATTTGGCTTTGACAGCATTTTGTCCCTTAAAAGACTATATATTATATGTCAAACGAAAAACAATTCAAAACCATAAATCTCACTAAGATTAGTAACTTGAAGTTAGTCAACAAGATTACAAGTAACTACTGTTAATCTTTGTCCCGGCAATGGTAGTAATAGGCCTGGCCGTTAGATAGCGCTGTAAGCAGTTGATCAAGTGAGATTTTATTTTTCTGTGCGTTATAACATTTTAAATATTTACTGCCCTTACACATTCTGGAACAATGTAAAGAAATAATTCACATGCATTCAATTGCTTACAACTTCTACCGATATTATTCATAACTATTCGATGATATGAGTAAAGTTTTGTTTCATTAAACTATCATAAACATGTAAAATAGTGAGATACGTACAAGATGCGCATTTGAAATGAAACGTATCAAAAACTGCTGCGAACAAAAACAAACTTTCATAATTAACTGAGTTTGCTCTAAAGAAAATAATACTCGTGGTTTCTTTTCAATACAGGCAAGGTTAGTTTACAACATAGGCGAAGAGAAGTATTATCTCTGTTTCATCAAGCGCACAATTGTGTAATACAATGTTTTATAGACATGATCGGAGGACGGTGAAGCAACAAAGTTTTCCACACGTAACGTAGCAATGGTGGAAAGGTTTTACTCAATGTGAATGTTGAGTTTTGCTCCAGTCCACCTTCCTTTTAATGCAATTCCTAAATTACACTATATATTGTGTAGTCTATAGGACTCTGATGTCGAAACGATGTAAAGAGTTAATTTTGAACTTCTTTGTCACCAACTTTTTGGATTTCTTCAGATGAAGATGACTCCAAATTTCAAGAGTCAAGTCTGTGACAGCGTGAAATAGATGCTGCACTACGGGGAAAGTAAACTGGAGCTTAACTCAACATTCACTCAAAATTCTGTAACACTATTTTATGTCAAATGAATGGATGCTAGAGGAACAGTCTATCTTAACATTTATCTTAATTATCTAACCTCCATTAATGTTTGATAACATTATACTTTAAGTTTTATTTCCAAAACTATTTTAGATCAGGACAATCATCCCTAGAATCGTCTACCAAAAACCTGTTATTGGATACAAAATTTTATAGACCAATTTGTGCAATTAAATCAAAATCACATTTTTACTCAAGTTGTTTTAAGTTTTTGAGAGAAGAAATTTACAAGTTAATTTAATGGAAAGAATAAAGAATATATCTAATAGTCTTTGATAATGAGCCGAATAAAACAAGTTAACAAAAGGAAATATTATTATTACAAGCAACAGAATAAATTTGTGATAAGCAACCCTGTTTCATAACGAAATATGCACAATAGTGCAAAATATTATTAGTTAAAGACTCCATTTTACACAATATAGTAAGAAAATGTCATACATTCTTATTATTATTTTATAAGTTTCTTATTACTATTATTAGCAACGATATAAAAATGTAACTTAACTGCTTTAAATGCATTTTTATACATCCCTACAGTGTGAAACATTTCCATGCATAAAGCTAGAAAATCAAAGTTACTTCTTCATAAAGCACTTTATTGGCGGTTCCTTACGTTGTTGTAGCAGATGACGCTTTCACGCTTCATGAGAGAATAAAGAAACCCTACCCTAGATTACGTAATAAGGCTATAATAAATTCAATTGTCGAACATCCATAGACCGTAGATGTTCCGAAAGTTCAGTTTTTAAAAGTTTTTAATGGAATTGAAGCTTCTGAGTCCAGACAATGAGACAGTGCCAGTGTTTATTTTTATAACTTTTTTGTGTTCAAACAAGTCTTCGTCAAACGTATATGCTCCCCCTAGAACAGCGGATAGTTTAATACCGGACGGAAGTGTTGTCCCTGGGCATTGAGAATGGATCAAGAGGAGCTTGGTAATTTTATCCTCTTCCTCGAGTAGTGTGCAAGGCAAGTCAACATGTGTAACCATCATGGACGGGTTTTTTGTATCAACATAAGGAAGTGTTGCATGGAAAAAAGATTATGACTAAAGCAATGACTAACAAACAGGTTTTCTATGGTTATCTCAATATTTTTGGTATTTCCAGCATTTTCAGTTTTGTTTAATTGTATACTGCAGTTTATTCTATTTTATTAATATTGTAAGTACGTTTCTTATGTGGCTTTTCCACCATTAAGCAATTCTTTGTTTTGTTAGGAAATGTTTCCTAAACTGTTGTGTTTTTACTAATAAATAAAACGTAATTGTATTTATTATTCTGTGATAATTTCAATACCATGTCACTTCAGTGAGAAATAATCTATTAATATAAACTATTACTTCTTTAAACCATGCAAAAATATTAAGATGTATCACATAATTTCATTGAAGAAATTACTCGGTATATTGGGTTTTATATTATTTAAATACCGAATATTAAGTTAAGCATATGTTTGACCCTATTATAAAAAAATGTATATTGCACACATTAATAACTGCTTAATGTGTGGTATGACTGTCCTTAATCCTAAATATTCGTCTATTCTGTATTTATAAGTTTTTTCTCGTGGGTTCCAAAATGAAGTACGCTGTTCATATTATTTAATTAAAAGAGATTTTATTCTTTTCCAAAATCTTTTCCTTACTCGGTTTACATATAACACAAAATATCACTTAAAACACCAAATCTTGGCAAACAATAGAATGCAATAACTGTGACACCAAGATGTCCTTCACCGAACTAAACAAAATTTCACTCATAGAGCGATCATTTTGGCCGAGCAATAATGGTAGCGAACTAACCTCACCTGCAGGAATTGTCGTTAAAGCGTCAACACAGAACACCAAACGTTCGCTGGTAAACAATAAAATGTTCGCTGACTTTGTACGACGAGCAAGTTTCGACATCAAGGATTTTACCTATTAGCTGTATTCAAAAAAATGAGCACGCTGTATTTCAATACCTTTTCTCAGTTGAGAACTGATAGACCAGAGTATAGCGACCATTACGGCCTAACTTGGATGCTTGTAACCCCAAATGCATATGATTTCATCCCTGTAGGAAGGAAAATTCTTATTCTAAATTCCATAAACACTCCCAATAGCATCAATTATCTTTTACATAAATAAGGATAGACGCTGTATATTTCGCAACAAAATAGTCCAATCACATTTGTGGCAGAGTTGCCATATCGCTGTTGACAACCAACTGTTCCCTTTAAGACTTATCTACGGTCACAAACTGTTTGATTTATTTATCCTACATTTTTTCTTCGTAAAAGGAGGATACATCAAATGTACGTATATCTTTTACTGTATCATCTGATGATGGTTTTTTTTTATTGCAACATGTGTTGAGATGGATCAGTAATGTTTCATCCTACATGTAAAACTGCCAACATTCTCTGGCGCAGGGTGTAGAGGGGAGATCATATACCCCAAACCTATCAGACTATTCTCGTGCGGAATGCCCCATCTCCTAGCATAACGTATTGATCGATTTCAGTGCGTTCTAGGTCAACAAGACGAAGCCTAACACAGTTATAAAAAATTATTCTCCGTCCTCTAATTATATGTAAATTAATTCATCAAGGTTATATCCTTTAATCATTTCACCATATTATTATCTGTGGAAAATTTGTTTCAGACAATAGACCTCATCGACGGAGAGCTAAATGGCCATCAGGAGAAACAAAATAAACTCCAGTTCAAAGTGGAAGAAGAGAAAAAATTTGAGGCTACGATTACTTACGGCATAGATGACGTACCTTCGTGGTATCTTTGTATATTTATGGCTTTACAGGTGAGTCGACTATTACTTTATGTGTAATTGTCGGTTTGAAAACTATGTAAGACGTAGATATCTGAAGTTAGTGTTTAGTTTAGAACTTAACTAGTGGTACACTTTGAAAACTCTCCAAATTGCTTTGAAAATAAATATAATCAAAATATAACGAGAAACAGTTTTAGATGCAGCCAGGTGATGATTTTAGAACTGATAGTATTTGTTGCAATAAGATTAAATATTTAACTACTATCTTATCATTACTGAAGTGTAGAATACAAACGACACGCTTATTCATCTTATACAAAATTGAGCTGGCAAGGCTTAAACAGAATCTACAACTAGACAATTGACATTCATCTATCGATCTTAATACCTCATGTGCTAAATGATCAAACACAGCTTAAACAATAATTTGTATTACGATCACCAACATTGCATTGCTTTCATACAAGGCATTGACAACGGTTAATGGCTGTCTAGCATTGCATTATATGCAATTACGCTTTTTTCTCGAGCGTCTCCCTGACATCCAAATTTTCTTCACGCTTACTTAACAACGAAAATATCACATCTTAGGTACTGGCCTAAAACGGTCATAAAAATATATGTAGCAAATACAAAAATTCAAAGCGTACTTTGCTAAATTCATATTGATTCGGTAGATTTGTCCCTCTAAGTCCAACCCCTCGTCCTCGTCCGAGAGGGACGGGCAACGGCTCAAAGAGACGGCTAACGGGGCTCTGGTGAAGCTTACGTCAGGTCTAGCAAGCCGGTAGTGTAGTGGATAAAACTTGCTTTCAAAAATAAGAACAGCCTCGGAAAGGATGGAAATTTACGGCAACGACCCGGCAATTGTTTAAGGTTAAGATTTGGTACAATTAAATGTTGTGACGCTTAGGAAACAAGTTAGAAGAGGTAGTAGAGATGATGAAGAGAAGAAGAATAAACATAATGGGAATCAGTGAAACAAAGTGGAAAGGTAGTGGAAGTAGAGAAGTGGGACAGGGATACAGGATTTGGTGGTCTGGAGGAGAAATTGGAAGAAGAAATGGAGTAGCTATAGTCATGGACAAAAAGATGACAAGCAGAGTGATGAAAGTGGATGTGGTAAGTGAAAGAATTATTAAGGTTACGGTCAGAATGGAGGGGGAGATAATGGGACATAATACAGGTATACGCACCACAAACAGGATGCACGGACGATGAGAAGAGAGAGTTTGAAGAGGATCTGGAAAAAGACAAGTAAAAGAAGAGAGAACAATAATAATTGGGGATTTTAACGCACAAGTGGGTAAGTTTAGACAAGGATATGAAGAAGGTAATGGGATGTTATGGAGTAGGAACAAGGAATTTAGAAGGAGAAAATTTACTGGATTTTTGTTTAAGGAATGATATAGTGATAGGGAACACCTGGAACAAGAAAAGGGATAGCCACAAATACACAAGATACAATTGGAATGGTGAACAGCCAAGTTTAATAGATTATATATTAGTGAGGAAATGCCTGCAGCCATACATGGCAGATGTAAAAGTTATACCCAGTGAAAGTATGGGAAGGAGATCACAGGCTGGTGGTAGCTGATTTTCAAAGAATGAGGTTTGGAAAAGGATACATGCAAAAGACTAACAAGAATCAAGACATGGAAGTTAAAAGATACGAAAGTTAGAGAGGAGTTTTGTAAATAACATTAGAGGAACGATATACCCAAGGGGGAGGTCAAAACAGGAGAGGAGGAATGGGACAAATTTCAAGAATGCTATAGTCAAAGCTGCAGAAGAAACATGTGGACGAACTTCAGGTAAAAAGAAGGGATAAAGAGACCCCTTGGTGGAATGAAAGAATTGCTGAAGCAGTTAAAAACAAAAATAGAGCTTGGCGGAGAATGGTTTAAGGATAGGTCAAATGAAAAAGAGGGATAAATGGAAGAGACTTGCAAGGGCATCAGCAAAGATGATGAAGGAGGCAAAGGAGAGGACATGGAAGGATTTTGAAGAAAAACTGAAATCAAACTTCAAAGGAAATAAGAAGATTTTTTATGGGGTGATTAAGGAACAAGACGAAACCTAAAGAAATGTTGACTAAGGTGGTGGATGTTTCAGGGGAAATCAAATGGGAGGAGAAAGAGGTTTTGAAGACGTGGAAAGAGTAATTTTAAGGAACTACTGGAAGGAACAGAAAATGAAGAGGAAAGAAGAGATATGACAGAGGAGACAGAAGATGAAGAGGATTTTAGTATGTGCGAATTGGAAAAAGCGGTTAAAGAGATGAAAGAGGGGAAATCTGCGGGAATAGACGAGCTGACGGCTGAGATGATAAAGGCGGCGGGGCCCATTGGGAATTCAATGGTTGTACAGAGTGATGAGAGTGATTTGGAAGGAAAAGAAGATACCAGAAGACTGGAAAATGGGAATAATAGTGCCGATTTTTAAGAAAGGCAATAAGCAAAAAATGGCGAGAATTACAGGGGAATAACTTTGTTGTGCCATACACAAAAAATTTATGAAAAAATACTGTTGCAGAAAATTAGACCAGTACTGGGAAGAAACAGGAAGAGAGGAGCAATGTGGTTTTAGGAAAAGGTAGGTCAACGGTGGATGCTATTTTTGTGATGAGACAAGTGTTAGAAAAGAGGTGGGAATACGGAAAAGATACAATGGTAGCGTTTATAGACCTACAGAAGGCATATGATAAGGTACTGAGAGAAAGGATATGGGAGAGAGTATGAGAAAGAGAGGATTGCGTGAGGGAATAGTAGAAAGAATAAAGAACCTGTACGGCATATGTAAAAACAGGGTAAGAATTGAAGAAAAATATACAGATACTTTTTAAAACAGAGAGAGGAGTAAGGCAGGGAAGCATATTGTCACCTTTCCTTTTCAATATTATAATGGATGAAATTATTCTAGAAGTACAAGGAAACAGAGGAGCAGAAGAAACTTAAGACAATAGCATATGCGGATGACATAATGATATGGGAAAATAGGGAAGAAGAGTTAGAACGAGAGTTAAACAAATGGGCAAAAGTGGCGAAGAAATATGGTTTAGAGATGAACATACAAAAATGTAAAGTAATGAAAGTAGAGAGAAGGGATGGAAATAACAAAGACTGTGTTAGTTGAAGGAAAAAGACTTGAAAAGGTGAAGGAATTCTGTTATTTAGGAAGTATCATAACAGATAGGGGCACAATAAGAGAAGAGATAGGAAACAGAATATGGAAGAGTGGAAAGTTTTTCAATATGGTAAAGAAGATTGTGTGGAGTTGGAACATTGGGAAAGAATCCAAAAAGTATTGATGTAATAAATCTTATTTCCAACCAATTTTATTATATGGAGCAGAGACGTGGACGTGGACTAAAAATGATTTTAAGCAGATTGCAAGCTGCAGAAATGAGATTTTTAAGAGGGATAGAGAAGACTACAAGAAGAGATAGAATAAGGAACGAAATAACTAGAGAAAGATTGAAGGTAGTTTCACTGCAAGAGACAATGGAAGGAAGAAGAATACAGTGGATGGGGCATGTGAAGAGGATGGGAGATAATAGAATGCCTAGAATAGCACTGGAGAAGGAGGAAGAGGAAGAAGACCAAGAGGAAGACCGAGAGGAAGATGGGAGGGACCAAGTGTGGAAAGACATAGAGAGAAGGGGACTACAGAAAAATACAGGTGGATGAAGAGGGAGACCTGGAACGATAGACTAAAGTGGAGGAGGCTGTGTACGACGACCCGTGAGAACGGAAACGTCTGACGATGATGATGACGATGATGATGATGACAAAAATTCAAAGCGTACTTTGCTAAATTCATATTGATTCGGTAGATTTGTCAGATATGAAACTTCCTTAGCATTAAGGTACTTAAAGTTGCCACAAAAACTCTTTCGGAAAAGCTCAACTCATTGGGACTGTTAATGGGTGAGAGATACCTAGCATACCTAAACGCGTTTTTTGGTGTGAGGTCTGAAAATTTTTCTTCTGGTTTGCATAGACCCAAACATTTAATGTTTGGAAAATATTTGTTTCAACGTTTATTCCAACTAACCATTAAGAACACAGGTTTCCAAGCATTCACTGCAATTCTTATCTTTTATTTGTGTTGCAGCACTATCTGACCATGATAGGAGCAATAGTCAGTATTCCCTTCATCCTCACCCCCGCTCTCTGCATGAAGGAGGACGATCCAGCCAGAGGACACATAATCTCAACCATGATCTTTGTCACCGGCATCGTCACTTTCTTCCAAACAACCTTCGGGTGTCGGTGAGTACTTAATGAGGCAATTTGAAAGAATTTATGATGCTATGTTTGATACATTTTGTATACATTTGGGATACTAAATTTACTTTTTAGGATTTGTGATATGATTAAGAAGACATTTACCTAGGATATGACATTTACTTACCAAACAAAATTGATTCCTACACTAGTATTTCCATTAGAAAAAGTTATAGCCTTTTTGCTCTTATCTTATCAACGATTTTCTTTATTATTTCAGCCTCACTTTTTGTTGTTGATTACTCCAAAGGCGTTATGAACGTTTTACAGAATTTTCAAATTTATTATCCGAATGGATTTCATAAATAAATAATGTCCCTTATGAAAAATTTGCCAATTTTTATTTTTTCCACTCGTACTAATAGTTACAGATAATTGCCTAATATCCTGTGATGATAATGGTTAATACAGGATAATTGGTTACTGACATTTTATGTATACCCTTCATATACATGAAGTTACGTGATTGCTAGGTATTTTAATGGTGTAGTCTAGTAGGCAGGCTCAAGACAAGCAAGTCAAACAATGATAAATGTAATTGCTGCATAATTGGTTCCCCGTTAAGTATTATAACGGACTATTTAGCCCTGGCTTCATCAGATAAAAATTTTGTTTTTCCTTAAAAAAAAAGTAAGATAGATTGTTTATTGGATCAGATTTCAATGACACGAAACACTGTCGCACTGCTGTAAAAACACAATCGGGAATGTTGTGACTAAAATCCACCTCAGATTTATATATTTAAATCTTACAATAACCTATCTGAAGTTTCAGGTAGTGCAAAAACAAGATTTTTATTTTCGAGAGTGTTCAACTGCGGAAGCAAGCGATTTGAATAATAACTCATTTGAATTTCAGCGAGTCATTTAGGGCCTTCAACAAATTTCGGATTTTGATTCTGCCAAGTCTGTAAATTTTCGAAATAACTCTGTTCTGTATGTCTAAATGTGCCATGACAGCTGGTCAAGACATTCATTCGTATAAGACCAGTGAGAGGTAGAGGAAACTACCGGGACTGGTAAACAGAACGGTGGTTTAAGAACATCTGCCTTCACAGCCAAGTGTTCATTTCATCAACAAGCTGCCCAATTTATAAAGAATACCGAGACACCCAATGTGCTAAAAACTCGTTTAAACGCTTGTTAGCATCACATGCAATTTTATAATATTACCGTGTTTTGGCATTTGACGGGGAGATCACCCAAACAGCAGATTGACTTCGACGCTGTTGGTGGATTTGCATGAATGTTGAATTGTATGTTTGAGTGTGATACTGATGTAAGAATGTACAAAATTTTACCTCTGAACTCGAATTGGCTTTTGCTATAATACCTGTGCTATATCATGTCTTCGCAATAAAACATTGATTGATTGATTGAATTATCTCAAATTTTATTTACTTTGTTGAAAGGTTGCCGATCGTCCAAGGAGGTACTATCTCGTTCCTGGTGCCCACACTGGCTATCCTGAGTCTGCCCCAGTGGCAATGTCCAGCGCCCGACGTCCTGGACGCCATGAGTCCCGCCAACCGTACAGAAGTGTGGCAGGTGCGCATGCGCGAACTTTCGGGAGCCATTGCTGTATCTTCCCTCGTCCAGGTCTTCATCGGATATTTCGGTAATTTAACAGCAAAGGGTTCTACGTACACACTATATGGAACCAGTGACACTTAATATATTTAATTAATGGGAAAGAATAATAATAAAGATCAAATATATATGGTAATTCGAAGAAACGGAAAATTTTGAAAATAAAATAGTTTTATGAAGCAAACATTTTAATGCATTTATATATGTTATGTAGTAGCACATATCAAAGACAAGTGTATACAGACCATTTGCACCCGTGCGCAAAGCCGTAGTTAGTGACGACAGCATCAGAGAACACCAGTGTCGCTAGGCTTAACTCTGCGCTGTTACCAATAACAACAGACGCGCTTACGGTCAACTGCCTTCAACTGATACTCTTGTTTCAACCACTACTCAGCGCTCAGTGGTCTCAATGCTGCCTCTTACAGTACACACTCCTGTCCTTGTCTGGGTGTTTCCATTGCTTCACAATATAATCCTGCGAATCGGTCTTGAAAATCTTATCTCGTATTATCTCCCGAAACCTTAGGTTTCGTCCCTTCTCTGAGGTGGTAGAACATTAATAAATAACTTTAATATGTGTGTAGAGAGCAATTAATTTTTTACATGTCATCTTGCAGATATGCTCATTTCTACGCAAACATTCCTGCAGTTTAACCGTTACAATTTTCATCATTCTTCATAACATATCAAGTATAATTTTGATAAATTTTCTAATCTTTGCTTCCAAATCTTCCGTTGTAGCAGGTCGTCTGAAAATTGCTTCTAAGGTGACATGTAAATCAAAGGATCTGAGAGGTCATTGAATATTATCACCAAAATTACACGCTCCCAAAAAAAATCAGAGCCCAGCTGCTGTCGATATTCTTATTGGGTTTCAGTTCCTGGACGACTTGCAACTTTAATGAATTAATGTAAATCCTGAATATTCTTCGAACAGAACTATGCAACTGTACGATCACTGAGCGACCGATTTCCATCTTATTACATATTTAACAACCTGGATATTGAAGAGTAGCTCCACCTGGAGGTTTCTTTCTATTTTAAAATTAGACCCCCCGAAGTTACTAATCGTATTTTAATTGTATATGATGATTTAACATGATCGTAACTCCTAAATTGGAACGGCTGAGCTGCTAATTATATACAAGTGTTGGCTCTGTGGACACAGGCATTTTTCTTGTGAACTGTTTAGGTTGCAAATGTATGTTAAGTACTACTCCAAACATCCCTGATAACTTAAATGGCAAGGTGACGTTTAGTCAGTGCTACCAATCGCCCTCGGCTACCAATATGAATGAAAAAATTCCCATTTCTTTAAATCAACCTTTGTATCACAGAACGGATTCACAACGGTTAGGACAATAACTTGCAGTTCGTGAATAAACTATATTCTGACAAATTCGGCATGAATATTGAAATCAAGATGCGTATACTACTAAAGCTTGATAAAATGCTACTAACATGATAAAAAAGTATAGATCTCATAGGTCAGTCTTTTAATCACGGCACTGGAAGTTGGATATAATCTAGTTGTATGTAATCTACCTTCACTGCAACATGCCCATAAGCAGTAATAGTCTACATTAAAAGTGTTTAGAGTTAATGATTATGTTATAACATATTACGTCTACTGTATTCTAGACAAATTATTGTTAAGTTATTAGTATTAATATATTTTATTTCTGAAATTTTGAAAACTTCCATTTTAAAATTGATAAACAAAGGACAGTTTTTACACAAAAGAGCATAAAAGAACTCATTTGTCAAATTTACTACCAAATTCATTTACTGTTTTTGGAAAATATTTCATTTCTATTAATTAAAAGAAGACTTCTTGTTTAGTTGTTTAGATCAAAGCAGAATGCATAACAGACTAAAACTAACCTTTAAACTTTATTAAAACTATAAGAAAAAATCCATAAATACATGTTCCAATTAACATACTATATATGTATAATATTTCTTAGGACTTTGTGGTAGGATAGAGTTTCTCCTCTTACAAATCTAGTGTTTCTCAAGCCACAGACAGGACAGAAATACATTGCCCTCCTACTTATCGCTCAAGATTGTGTTTTATTAGGTCTCAATGAGGTGATAAATTAAGATAAAGTAAGCCTTTCATTTAGTTCTTTCGCCTCTCGCTACTTGTATATAATTATCACCTTGCTAGTCCAATAACCTTTAATGCTGATGTTGATGTAAAATTATTTATTCTCTCACGACAGAGCCTGAAGAGTTCATTAACCAAAGGGGAATGTTTCGTAAAATTACATAATAAGGGATGTGGATACATTCACAAATTTTGTGAACTATATATGTAAAGGAATAACTGTGGAAATTGCTGTAATAAAATATAAATTCCCAAAAACAAAAATAAAAAAACTGTAGAAATTCTATTAGACTAATAATTGTAAAGTAAAAAAAAACTTGCTTGGACGCAAAGCTCAGTGTGTCGAAAATCAGTTAATGATAAGGTTTTTCCTTCAGTTTTAATAAAGTGTAACTAAAATGCTAAATATTTTAGGTTTATGCTCATTAAACAAATTAAAACGAACAATGTTACCTTCTTATTCTTCGCAAATAAAACATAAATTTAATATCTTAATTTCCTTGTCTTCATGTTTATAATATTTGTTTAATGTGGACTCACAGCTCAAGGTAGGCTTCCTACCAATAACGTAGCTATAGTGGAAAGGTTTGATTTAATGTGAATATTAAGTTCATCTCCAGTTCATCTTTCTCATAGTGCAGCATCAAGAAGGAATAAAGTCTGTGACTGCCTTAAATTCCAGACGCTGCACTGAAAGGAAGGTGAACTGGATCAAACTCAACATTTATAATGCGAGTTTGTCCATGAAGAGGACAAACATATTTCCTAATAGTGTAAATTTTTGTTAAAAATTTAAATAAATATCCAATTTTGTTGTTAATTCATGGATTTTCATCATTGTATTCAGTGAGTTAGACACTTTCACATAGTCTCTAAATTAGTAATTTCTTCTTCGCCATAAACTGTGTTTTATCAACTTTATTACTTATTTATTTTATTCTAGTTTAAAAATTATTCATTCATTACAAGGTTATTTTTATTAATAATTTTATAAAATAGAATATTTTCATAAATACTGTAAGTAATACTGTTGTTGTTTTTTTTTTCAATTTAAAAAAGAAAAGGTTTGATGCACAATCAGAACTTTAAAGATTAATAGGACTTGGGATATTTGCCATACAGCCTAACGAGATCAATGTCCAAAATCCTATTATCCTTTTAAATTATCCATAGTCAATTACACATACCAAACAAAGAATTACCACTTGATTTACTAGATCAAGGGAGTAAACACACAATTTGAAGAGTTTCTTATACAAAATTAAAAATGGTGAAGCATTCAGTTTTGGGGATCCAGTTCAAGGGCCTGAGGACTAATAATATTACGCGTTCTGTTTTAGAACTGTGAAGAAAAATCACTATACCTGTACCTTTTGATGTGGATGTTTTAGTTAAAGGCACATGATATTTTTATGTGCAGGTGTGATGGGGATACTGCTTAGATATGTTACGCCACTGACCATCGTGCCGACGGTATCTCTTGTTGGGCTGTCCTTGTTCGAAAACGCTGCCGAGGCTGCCTCCAAACACTGGGCAATATCTGGAAGGTTAGTAAAAATAAGTAAGAAGTATACGAATATAAATATTTCATAAATAAGATAAAGTAATTCATAAAGTCTGTTTAGCGGTAGCACGGATAAAAAAGAACAAAAAGAATGAAAATTAAAAATGCAAGAAAATGAACATTTATTTTCATTACAAAACTGTAATTACAAACTTTTAAATATAGATATTAATACTGTAGGGCTTATATAATGTCTTTTCTAATTAATTCAATTTTCGCAAAAAATGTGGTATAAATAAGTGGCAATAGGAATAGATTAATGGCGTAGCACTTCCTTTCCGCAAGTCGCAAGATTTTATCAGATCGCAGATTTTATTTATTTATGTATTTAAAACAGAGCTTCAGAGCTTAAATATTGAATACTGTTAATCTGCTTTAATCTGAGTTACAGCCAAATAAACGTTGCGTACTCAACCAAAAAGTTCGGTATTGCTTTAGCCTCTAAAAAGCTCCAACAGTTTAGAGGCTAAAGCAATACAACTTTATAGCTATACAACTTTAGATATCCTGCTTTAAACCTTATTTTCAATTCGTTTTTTTTTTTCAAAAAAACAGTAGTAATTCTTTGACTTTAAAGTAGAAATATTTGGTAATTTTTTTGTATCTAGTGTACGAACAGTGCTTCTTGTCCGGTTATTATTGGCGATTTCGTACACATTCTTTGTTTGAAGTTTGCTTTATACGATGGAAGGATTGTGAAGGCAACATAATATTTCCGGACATTTGCCTTACGATGTTGTATCATGTTTTGAACGCAATGATACAAAACATCACTAAACGATGGCAAATATCCGGAAAATCCTTTTTAATTCGTGCAGATGTCTTACTTGTCACGTTGAGAGTTTTTGTATTTTCGTAAGTTTAAAACATTTGTAATGTTGTCTACAGCACAATTCTGATGCTGACCGTGTTCTCGCAGTGCCTGACAGAAGTGAAGGTTCCCGGCATCAACTACAAGCGTGGACAAGGATTCCGCATCATCTGGTTCAACCTCTTCAAACTGTTCCCGGTGGGTGAGCAGTAAAGCTGTAACCTTCAAGGTCAATTGTTATTGTCAAACGTCATGTCCTATTGTTAATGTATTGTTACATCAATTAAGTGACCGGGCACGGTAATTATTGCTTTTATTGTAGTTGGTATCAAGCTGTTCGATCCTAGTAAACACAGCCTACTCTTATCATAACGTTTTGTTCCTCTTCTTTGTCTTCATTCTTATTTTCAGGAAGTACACCCGTTATGATACTATTGTTTCTAACATAATGTTATTATTAATAATGATGTCATTATTTTTAAATTACCATTTCTTATGTACAAAACAACATTGTGTCAAACGTAAATGTATATTGTATAATTGGAAAGATAGTGACACTAATTAGTAAACTCTTGATAGCCCAGATATTGTTTATATAGCAGACACATTGATAATACCAAAAGTATGAGTTAGTTTAGGCGAAATGGGTTAGGTAATGACGATAAGATTTGTTATTCGAATTTGGCTTAAACAGTGATTCAGACCACCCGTTTCAACATTTTCAGCAGTTCATCGCAGACATTTTAAAAGAGTTTAGTTTATAAACGGATTCCCCACTAAATCAACCACAAAGAGTTTAAAATACTGCAATTTAACCTGTGTGAAAATATAGGGTGTCCTAAAACAGTGGGTCTCATGTTTGAATATCAAAAACGTCAAAGACCGACACACTATATATTGTACATCATTTTACAGGTCTTTTGATTCTAAAGATTTGGCGAAAAAATTGTTCTATTTGTTACAAAGCGTACAGGTAAAGTTTATCATACAGTGTATTTTTGTTTTATTACAACTTTTTACAACAAATTTTTTCCTAACTCCATTACATAAGATTTTAACTTCCGAGCATGGTCGTATTTTTCAAAAATATTCTCTCATTTAACATTTAAACTTTTTATAACCCAAAAATTTCAAATGGTAAAGCTGATATCCGCTACATAAAATTAAAGGCCACGCAAAATTGAAAAACTTTCAAATTTAATCTTCTTTTCTTTCTCTAAAAAAAGTGCAGCAAATACACTTTATTTATGGGCACAGAGTGGAAGCTTACATTGCCTCTTTATCACTTGTAAGGAAATTCACAGCTCAAAAATAAAATTATATTCATATATAATACAATATTTACTATGTTAATAAATATTACTTAAGCCTGACGCTCGAAGCATTTAGGATTAGTGTTTTAGGATGAATGATTTAAAAAAATCAAATTTGACAAAACCTTCTAATTTTTGACGTTGTAAGTTGTGGTGTTTTTTATGTAGAAAATTCCTTGCTGAAATTGACCAACGCAATTCCTAAGAAAAATATTAAAAAGAGTGTACATTTTTGAGGGGGATCGTGAAAAACTAGATAAGCTACAATAATACTCATTTTTCAACACAATGAGCCTATGTTGAGTTTTACAGTAACTGTGCTACAGGTACTATTGACAATTGTTATAATGTGGGGTGTCTGCGGCATTATAACTCTCAAAGATGTTTTGCCACGTGGTCATCCAGCCCGAACTGACGTTAAAATCAAGATTTTGGAAGATTCTGATTGGTTCAGAATTCCTTATCCAGGTATGTTGGTCAGTATTGTCTACTTATATTACTATATTAATCGATCTCCTGTGTATACCATATACCGTATTGCTCCGTTAATTGTAATTATAAACGAACATGGCTTATATTATCCTATTTCAACTGGCTACATGTATTTTGATCACAGTGTTTGGAAATATTTTATAAAATAGAGTGCAAACTTTTTCTAGTATTTTAAGTGATATTTAATGAAATATAGTTTAATTGAAACGCATTTTTGACCAAATATATCACACTCATTCCATCGGATTGAAATTATTTATTAGTAACATAAAAGTTTATTGAACGGTTCCACCAACACAATATTGGTAGGTCAATTAACAACAGCTTATTGTTTACTTGCATATTTAGTAATAAATAGTTTCACTACGAAACAGCTACATAGTGATTTGATATGTTATATTTCTAAGGAAATTAACTAAAATATCTGTTATTATTAAACACTTATAGTACAATCAATCAATCAATCAATAAAACACATCTTGACTTTAATCATGATTATACAAACAGATATAACACAGTACTCAAATATTTCATCTATATTATTATTTCTCTATTTTTAGGTAGTAGTTCATTGGATAATAAATAGTGCAATTGATTCTACTATTACCATGTTTTCCTAATCAACATTGGTACTCAGAGAGACTAAAATTTAGCCTACTGTTAGGATGGATTTTTTTACCTTCCTATGAATAGCCTAATACGTTTATGTGGCCAGGTCAGTGGGGCATGCCCACTGTGAGCGCCTCGGGGGTCTTGGGCATGTTGGCTGGGGTCTTGGCCTGCACCGTAGAGTCTATCAGCTACTACCCAACAGTCGCCAAGATGTGTGGTAAGCTTTCGTCACTAACCAATACAATAAACTACACGCATCCTTTTGTATATGTGTGAATACAGCTTCATAGTATACATTAGTTTTATTAGATACACTTACCTGCGTTCGCATGCATTTTTGTGGGCTTTGCACTTCTAGTTCGAGTAAATTATATTTCTGACGCCGATGTTGGGTTTTCTGTGTTGCTATGATCAAAAAATATTTTTATTTACTCTGGTCTTTTGGCCATAGTTGATTTTACATTGTTTGCCCAATTAAAAATATGTATAGACCTACAGGTCTCAAAAGCGTTGTCAAAAGACAGCTAAGATGGGTTTTATAAGTCTTTAATTTTACAGTACAGTTAGATAGTAACTTAGTCCTTAATATTTGAATTACAGCAATAACCAAGCACTGCATACTTAACACTTGCCAAAATGTACAGTTAAAAATAGATTTTTACAATAACATTTATTTTTCTTACCTGGATATTTTCTTACTCTATACTAAAAATAGGTTGAAGAAAAGGTCGAAATAAGAAGTGTTGTTACTATCAAGCTTCCTCTTTGCTCTCAATACTATAAATGACAACAAATTAAAAATAGTATTAAATTAATTAAACATACAGTTATGCTGTCGTAAAACAATATATACATAGAACAATTTATTACACTGAATATGCTCTTTCAATTAACAATATTGTTTTCTGTAATGCAACTTTAGAGACTTTTTCGTTGCTAGATATCAGTGGGGCAAGGTCCGAAAAGATTTTCGAGACATTAATATCCTTAATGTTAACCAGGATCCTAAGAATGTTCACGTAAAATTTCAGTACAATCAATCGGTCCAGTAATTTCTAAGTGATTAGATAAACACACACAAACAAACAAACAACACACACACACACACGAACATTCACATACATACACCATTAAATTTAGGGTATTCTATAAAAGTATAAATTATACGTAATTGAACCTTTATCATTTAATTTGTAGGTTAATTTGTCTACTCTATGTTTAGAATCTTTAAATCATTATTCATCTTGTTCTTTCTTTTAGTCAGCATTTGGTCTGTAAGAGCAAGCTTTTTGGTTACTGTTGATGTATTTTTACCAAGCAAGTTATGTCTTTAGATTTAGTACTGTGAGTACTTACTGGGAAAGTAAGTTGCATTAGCTGAATTAATGCAGTATTTACCCACATGGTGTAACTGGTTTAATAAAATTTATTAAATAAACATTTTTTTAGATTCAGAGCATTCTGAATTTCATTTTTTACTTCACAACGAAACAATGGTTTATATATATTGTTAAATAAGTACATGACCATATCCATTGTTGGATTAAATTCTCATCAGACGTCAGGTAATAAACATCTCATCGTAAGGTTCTTCACTGGACCACCGATTGACTATTGGAAGCGTTATGTAATAATGGAATAAGTATTCATTAACGTACTACTACAATAATCATTTCGTAACTGATCAACGATTTAACATGATCTATTAAATGAATAACTTTTGCCGCATCAGGCACTAAAAGATCCAGTGTATTACAAAAACAATCATTCACTTTGTCAATGACAGTGGGTTAGCGACACAGCAAAAATAACCGATCGATCGTCCGAGAACTGAACTTAGCACGTAAGAGCGTATCCATCTAAATTCCATTCTCAGACAGAGATTGACGATTTGGGTTGTCTTGGAATCATCTGTTAGAAGACGTTATTTCCAGATCCGCTATAGGATACATTACATGTCACTAATGTTTAATGATTACAGAATATTTTTCTCATCATCGTTTGTTTCAATAAAGTTTTAAACCAAAATTTAGATAGGTCAAAGATATTTGTTTTAATCTTCGACGTTAATCTCGTTTTGCTCTTTCAACCTAAACGGGATGATATGGACAAACAAACATGGTTATATAAAAGATGTGGATATGAAAATTGTTTTAAAGCAAGTTATGATTATGAATTCTAACATTATATTTAATACAACAAACAAAAATTTAAATAATTCCTGCAAGCTCACAGTGTTTGGGAAACTTGATTAGGATTTCAAGCTGCCAAAACGAACTACTATAGTAATCAGATAGGGATCGTTTTAATAAAGATTAGTAAAGGCTATTATTAAAATTTGTATTGAGTACAAATAAACTTTTTATGACTATATGGATGTTCTGTATTATGTTTAAAATATAGCTCTAGTTGAAGTTCTTTCTAAAAGACAGAAAAAATGCACTCCTCTAAGTCATACTTCCCGGTCCACTTTATTGGTGGAATTTCGGCATTTCAATTCTTCCTTTTAAGTTACGTCACTACAGTAAATCTCAAACATTGCAAAACCATCAGTACAATCATAATAAAATCTGTTTTCCTTGAAATACATAAATATAGTCCATTATTTAGTATTTCGCTGTCAATGAAATTATTAAGCCTTTTCTTAAGTTCAAGTTGACATTTACTCTTAAGTTAAAAAAAATTTATGAAAGTGTTGAATGGTAACCTGATATTATAGCATGTCATTGGTAACATATGTTATTACACAAAAATTAGAATAAGGAACATTGTATTCTTACATACATACGGTGAAATATATATATATATATATATATATATATATATATATATATATATATATATATATATATATATATATATATGTAAGACACACTATATATTACATAAAACTATATTGAACATCTTTTACCAGAAAATCTTTAAAAACTGTGTTTTTAGTGTAAAGTTTAGATTTTAACATATGATACGTAATCATTTCCAAGGAAATTTAGAATATTTTAGAATAGTGGGAAGGAAAG
This sequence comes from Homalodisca vitripennis, assembly GCF_021130785.1. Lineage (NCBI taxonomy): Eukaryota > Metazoa > Arthropoda > Insecta > Hemiptera > Cicadellidae > Homalodisca > Homalodisca vitripennis. The sequence continues at coordinate 132,498,891 of NC_060212.1, read as the reverse complement.
AAATATGTTTATTCCATATTTTATTGTATCATATATGAGATTTTCTATTTTAGAAAAGGTAATAGTTTTCCTCAGTATGTAATGATGTTTTGACTATAAAACAAGGAAAAGATTGGACTCGCTTACGTAACAATATATTAAGTAATTTGCATTGGCTATTAAATTTAGTTTTACTGTGTTGGAGCATTAGGTATGATAATTCCCCACTACAGCTGCGGCATGTTATTAATATTATTGTTGGTTGTTTAATGCCTAATTTTGCAATAAAATATGTGAGTTAATATCGCAGTAAAAGTTGCTCTATTTCTTTGTGAAATGTATCTAGGTACTCTATTCAAATTTCATGTACGCTACGACAAAATCATTATTCCAACAGTGATCGGTCTTTATTAATGACAACAGATGATAACTATCACCAAGGTAAACATTACAGTAAAATACACTCAGCCCTGCTGTATATCGTGTGAAGTATAGGGGATTAGGGTTTCTAAAATAATTGAATACAAGCCACATTGAAAAAATCCTTGTGCATTTGCCACGCTTAAATTAATAGTGATAACATTTTAAACCCTCCAAAAATGTCATCTGCCAGAAGTTAATAACATAAAATCCAAAGAGATCAACAATAATAAAATTAGAGACAATGACAAAGTCTTAATATTGTAATGTTAACTAGGAATTCCACATTTACATGAATTCAAATGTAAACAGTTTACGTTTTTACAGCATTTTTCTAATGTACATCACCTCTTTTATTGTCCTAAAAGAGCTTATTCTTGTTATTTAAAAATATCAATTAAAAATATCAAAAAAGCAATTTAATTTGCTTAATAAACGTAAAAGCTTACAAAAAAGCTTGCCTGTCAAGAGTTAAGAAGATTAGCAAGGTTTAGCTAACAAATGACAATTATTTATACTGACGGACCTGAATCCGAACGAGTTTTTCAAAGCTGATTTATAGACATAGATCCCTAAAAACATGTTTTTGTCTTTAATGAAATCTCTTTTCATGAGTTTACCATTGAATTGAATATCATTCTGTTGTTGATTATACTAGAATTTATTTCGAACACAATTACATAGATTTATGTCTTAGGATGATTACACAATGTATATCGTGCACTGTATTATGTATTGGATTGTGTTGTAGCCGTTAATTTATTTATGCTAATTGGTTGCATCAAATGTTGTTGTTAATCATGTAGCTGTATGAGAATATTTATAATTATTTCAACTTTTTTGTAACCTTTGTTCTATTACGTTAGAAAATACGTTATAAATGGGACAGTTGGAATAAATATATGATAGTTTTTATATCTATCTTAATGATTGATCTCTTAAGTAAAAAGACTGGTGAAAAACATCAAAGCACTTTCTCTTGGTTTTGAATGAAAGGAATTCATTAGATTAGTGCAATACCACCAGATTAATAAATTTGTAAATAGAACTCCCAAGTAAAACATTCTGTTAACATCGCCTTACAGTTTTATTAGCTGAACGTTTGTGAAGCGTATTATTCGATTGGTTGTAAAATTTCATTTCTCTTTGATCACACGATATCTCAAGAATGAACAGACTTGAAATTTTGGATGAAGCTTTATTTCTAGGCATTATCGAATAGGATGACAGTGTATGTCGTCCCATGGCATTTGGATGAACTTTAACAAAGTCTATGGTTACTATGACGGCAACTAGGAAGCACGGAATTAATAAATTTGTAAACAAACGTCGTGCAATCGTTATGAAATTTTAAAATGCAACATAGTAAACATGTAGTCTAATGACTTGATATGTGACATGCAACTAGCATCACGTATTGTGTTACGCAGCATGTGGTGTGGCATATTTCTTTCTTGTTTAAAATATAAGTAAGTAAATCTTTTTATGGGTACGAGTCTTTCCCATGTCATAATTACTGTCCATTTTCCAAAATTATAATTCCAAACATTAACTAATGAAAGCTAAATGTTAAAGCAACTCCCATTTTGTGATAATTTAAAACTAAATAACAAATTTCTTTGCAACATTGATTCTCACTTGGAATAACCCTTGGCTTCTAATTGGCCAAGTGATGATCATCAGACCACATTTTGCTAAAGTATGTAACAGTCGTGTTACAGTTAAATAATTAATTCGATTTGAACGAATTACTGCTTTTTTATAAAGCATAAGAGATTCTTAATAAGTCTAAAAACGTACGTTATAGCATAGTATGCAAAATAACATTGAATTCATTTGTACTACATGAAAAGTTTTATATTATCATGTATTAAAATCCATAACCTTGTTTGATCGGGGTTACTTGAACATTAGTACACGAACAGAATAACATGTTTATACGTAAATAAAAGTTATTGCTCACTAACGGTAGTTTATACATAACTAGCTGTTTCCCGCGGCTTCGCACGCGTCTCTTAAGCTTTGCCCGTATATTTCTTTGCCTTCAAATAGTGTTTGGATATTTTAATATACGTAACTACTGTGTTGTAATTGCAGTTTATAATGTGCAGGCGCTTTGATAACTTTTATATCTTGCAGTACAGCCTGGTGGTTAGTTACATCAATGGGCATTGCGTATAAACCTTCTACATAGAAAAATACAAATTTTCATAGTGATCGGTCCAATAGTTTCTGAGTCTATAAAGGACAAACACACAAACATTCATTTTTATATATTATGATTGCAGAAACAGTTTAAACAAAATTTGTCGTTTCTCTTAAGCTTACTCTATGCTTTAAAACTATAAGTGTAAAGAAATTTATATATAAATATATTTTTTGTCGTATTATATATGTTTACAAAGAACAGCTGATTAAAAATTTGAAAAGACTCTTTCACTTAATAACATATGTTTGCTGCAATGCATTTCTTACGGGTATTTCTGTAACCAGTGGGGCGGAATCCTGAATCGGGAAAGGGATAAAAAGTATCCTATAACCTTCTACAGATCAAGACGAACAAATTAAAAAAAAATTAGGCGAATCCGTCCAGCCGTTTGTGAGTGATGCTGTTACACACGAACAGTTTCATTTTTATATATATAGATTACAACTACTACTACAGAGCAAATAATGAAATTCGAGATTTACAGGTGTAATTTATGTATTTATTTACCTCACCCATTATTTAAAAATTTACTTCTGAAATACAAAATATATTTAGTTTAATAAGCGAAAGTTGAATTCCTTGATTAAGACATTTACCTGAATGCTGGGTAAATTACCAGAGGTATTTTCCTAACAGAAAGAATATAAATCTATAAATATTGTTCATACAACATAGCCTACTTGACGTTCTGAAACTACATATAATTAGAAAAGGTAGATTGAGAATTAACCAAATTGTGCTTTATCGTAGTATCACAACACAATATTCCACACAATATATGTATAAATATTGTTCCTGTAATATGTCAAGGGATTATTGAAGGAATCCATTCATTGATCAAACTCAGACAGTTTGATTTTCCGTGTTTGTAAAGCAATATCGGCATGTTGAATTGGCCATTCAACATGCTACGTTGCATGAGATTCAATTTAAATTTGCCTTTTGTGAAGAACATCAGATTATTGGGTTTTGCTTAGAACATATTTTTTGTTTAATGTTAACTCTATCAGTCGGATTGTTTTGTTTGTATATTTTCGTTTCCCATGTAGTCTATGGAAGCTAGCTAATTAAATCAAGTAATTCTATATATTGAAAGGTATTAGTATATATTGCTAAACATATATTCAAGAGTATGTCAATGGTGTAGCGGGTATGACGGTTATCCCAACAGAATCAAGCAACGTCGAGCGTGGTTGCTGCTTGGATGGGTGACCGCTGAGCGATCCTGTCCTTTCAAGTAGCCTGCCTTCCCGGTCATTAATGGTGGTTCGTAAGTTACCTTTAAGCCGTTGGTTACCAGGTTACGTGTTACAAAAAGGGCCTCTTAGTCCTAACTGAGTAAAATAAGACATTCTTTGACTTTTTGAATCTGTATCTGTACGAAGATGCTCTAGGAGGGGTTTTACCCGAAAATAACGAAAATTCCTTACTTTTTATAGAGTGTATACGACAAACAAATATCTTGAAAATTGCTAATTAAACGTTTTCAATCCATCCTAAAAATGTAAATGAAAGTTGATTGATATATTGTACAACTACAATTTTGGTTGCCGTTGCTTTGAATTTACAAAACATTCCACAAAATGTAAAAATTTTAGTTTTTAATAGTTTTAATGAAGTAAAATTTCCAGAGAATTGGTTGTAAAAACTACCACGTAAAATTCAGACCGAATCGTATAAGCCTATTATCTAACGGAAGTTTAAAATCGAAATTATATTCCAGGAGCGCCTCCACCCCCAGTACACGCAATCAATCGGGGCATAGGAACCGAAGGTCTGGGAACCATGTTGGCTGGCCTGTGGGGCAGTGGAAATGGTACCAACACCTTCGGCGAGAACGTTGGTGCCATCGGCGTCACCAAAGTAAGTAGTAGCCTATATCCACAGAACAATATTCTAACAATAAAACAAATATTTTCTTCCAATTATATATCATGAATAAAATATGCATTTTAAAATGTGGATTTATTTGCCTTTTAGGGCCTTTGAAAATAGGAGGTTTTCAATCATCTGAAATAATTTTGTTACATCCCACCCATTTATTTTTAGAGTGGATAGGTGACTTTCAACCGTATAAACATTCCAAATCTTGTTATCAGTAATGCATAAAGATCAAAATTTAATTCTCACTGTAGATTATCTGTTTTTTTTTTATATTCTTAGGTTGGCAGCAGGCGGGTGATCCAGTACGCATGCGTGTTGATGTTACTGCAGGGTGTCATCAACAAGTTCGGCGCGGTCTTTATCATCATCCCTGAGCCTGTCGTGGGTGGCATCTTCTGTGTCATGTTTGGCATGATTACGGCATTTGGTAATCAATTATTAATTGTAATGATGCCACATAATTGTAATTATTTTTTTATCCTGGATCTCGGTGTCATGGAGTGTACAATGTATGTGATATCACTTATTAGAATTCTGACATCTGAAGAAGAGGGTAGATTACAATCCTCGAAATGTAGAGTTGTTCTTTTTGTAACGTATACAATGGTAAATTTCTGAAATCATGTTAACCTTTCGATCCATCCATCGTCAATAACAAACTTTAAACAAAGGATACCGGTATGGTATAATTATTTGTTATAAAGTGAAATGAGCTCAAACAAATAGTTTTACAATTGTTAATTACTCGTAATTAACTTAAGATTTCTCTTGTTTGGCCATTTACTTGTGCTTTTAGTTAAAATAGAACTCCCATTGTTTAAATGAATTACATAAGTATATATTTGTACATATATTATTAATTATATTCAACAAAGGGTACATAATCGTACTTTTAACTATAAATTGCAATAAAAAGATTAACTTCCAATTATTTAAAAGTATAGATTCTATAAATTGACATTTTAACAACAATACATAAAAAATATGTAAAATATATTTAAAATGGTAGGATTATAAGTGAATTTTATATATGACATTTCTCTGTAATGAATAGTCTACTTCTGATTAAATTGGAGTCAATATCTTCTTAAAATCACTTATTGTTAAGAACACTCCCAAAAAAATACAATGTACTATAATATTTTGTGTAACATTAGATATGACTAATATTTTGAAAACTTATCATTGCATTATTTGTTTTCAAGGACTGTCTGCTTTGCAGTACGTGGAACTTAACTCCTCCAGAAATCTTTATATCATTGGGTTTTCTATGTTCTTTTCTTTGGTAAGTTTACGTCCTTAACATATTTCGTAGTATATTTATATAAAAAATGTATAATGTTGGTACCACTGATAAGCGAATAAACCAGACGTGGCCCACCAACCACCTGTTTCCGTCTTTCCTCTCTTTGCCGATGACCAGATGTCGTTACGTGAACATATCCTTGGAAGGCCTCGGTATTGAATTAAAACAAAGTTTATTTATTAATCCTGTCAATGTGTTTTTTGAGTTGTATTTAAACGTGATTATAACAAAACACTACACATGGAGATAACAATAAATTAATGATACAGTAAGAAGATAAAATTTAATTTTCTGGAACAAAAGAAAAGTTCTACAGGCATCTTAAAGCGTTTACGGAGTAAAGCTATTTCAATATGAGTTTCTTGCAATAAATCGCTATTTCGTATAAGCCTAATCATAACAATTTCAATTTTTCTCCCAGAAAATAGTCTCTGTAAGAATTGCAAGTTATAAAATTAGTGGACTAAACTGAAGTATTGGCAATAACGTACTTATTTATGTAGTCCGCGTAGTTTCTACATCAATTGTATATTTCAAAGGTCAAAAGAGGGGTTTTATGCATTTTAATTTCATAAACTTTAATTCTCGGGTATAACTTCAAACCGCGTGTATATCAATTATCGAAAGTTAATTGAGTTGTCCTTCTCTTTATAGCATCAAGGACGTTCATACTGTTTATGTTTAGAAAACATATAAGCTCATCCCCGCGTTCAGAACACTTAGTACAAAGTGATATTGGCCTTGATAATAATTTGCTTGTTATAATGTATTCATCAATTGTTGAAATTAGAATTTAAACTACACTTAGATGGTGTTATTGATTTCATTACCGTTTTTTATTGTGCTTGTTGTAACCTTGTCGTTATATGTTAAAAACATAACAATAATAACATTCCTGAACATGAGTCTGCTAACAGGTCCTTCCCAAGTGGATGGTCGCCCACCCAGACGCTATCCAGACAGGTAGCCAGATTCTAGACAGTGTGCTAACCGTGTTATTGAGTACAAGCATTCTGGTTGGAGGTCTACTGGGCTGCTTACTGGATAATACCATTCCAGGTATATAATACATCTTCTCCAGCTTACTGGCTAGACTTAGCTTAAACCGGCATTTTCGAAGTAAAAACATTCATTTTCTGGAATACCAGCATGGGAAATTGAGAGATTTATTCGTAATGATTCTACATCCGCAATTCATACCCAAGTTAAACTTAAAGAGGAGAGTGACTCTGAAACTCTGGTGGCCTTCATTTTAATATCTTATTCCTGCTACAGTATTGTAAAGCTGCGTTATTTTCTCACATTTCCTATTTAACAGGAACGCCAGAAGAGAGAGGTTTGATAGCCTGGGCCGAACAGATGAAACTTGAGACCACACCAACCGATGACCACTCGCAAGAAAAGAGCACCTACGATTTTCCCATTGGAATGTCACTTGTAAGAAGGTAAGTGTATCAAATATGACAAATAGTGAAAGTGAAATAAGACGAATGCGTAAGTAAGATTTGCAAAGGATCCTTTACAGGAGAAATATAATACTCCTATCCTACCATAGGACATTCTAATTAATCTGTACAATAATTTTGTTTTATTTATTTGTTTTTTTAGTGATAACACTTTTTATATAAAGCAGATCATATAAACCTAAGATAATGTAACGTATTTGGTGTACTGTGCTTCCTAAACCAATGTTATGTTTAGCTACTTAAAATGCTACTTGTCATTAATAAAAAAATTAGAATTTTTCTACTGAAGAAGAATGGCAGAGATTATTTACGGATAGAGAGCGTTGAACCAATGCGGACCGCTTATCTAACAAGCAAGACTGATAAGGTTATAAATTACTTAAGAGGCTTTTGTTAAACTCTCCTTTTTGTGAGCTTCTAAAAGGAAAGTCGAATGAAACATTTTCCAAGACCATTTATAGAATTTTTCATAAAAATGCTCATAATTGAGTTACACACAATCGTGGACCAGACACATTTCGGTACCTACGCCTGATAGAATCTGTGCTCTGTCCCCCAACTAATTAATAATCCTTCCTTCTCAGGAAGTATACGTTAAAAACTTTGTTAACTTTTCCAAAAACTTGTAACTGCTGCCTTCTTAAAATAGAGTTATAAAAAATTAAAAGTTAAAAGTTGATTAAAATAATTTATTATTTAAAAATTATGCTTCATCTTGGTATATATGTTGCGAAATAGTCGAGCTAAAACTTCTACTCAAATGGACACAGCCACCATCTCTTAATTTATAATTGGTTAAGACAGGCTAATAAATGTACACATGCACATTGTATATATATATATATATATATATATATATATATATATATATACATTTATATGTATGAGTATAGTGTTTAAGGGCCATAATTGTTGAAAATGCAAAAGATTTTTTTGAAATTTCAATTGTATTTTTGCGCCTTATAGGATGATTTCGATAAAATCATGCAATGATGTACATTGCCAACTTTTTTAAATAATGGATATGAAACATTTTATAGCAGTAATTTGTTTTGTTTGAAGAGAATATTTTATGGGGATACAATATATAATTATTTATTGCGAATTGCCCAACAAACAACTTTTTCCTGCTATTCTTACGCCACGATAATCCACCACTAGTTACATACACAGCATTGTGTCAAAGTTTTCACATAAATGCAACACAGTCAGCTATTACTCTAATAATATAATAAACAAAATGACATTTTTACCAGCTTACATGTTTACCGTAATGCCACATTTTTAAATTTGTGGTATATAATGCACGACTTTCTGTATTTGTTCTACACGACTCTCATCGATTTATAATAGAACGATGCGCTCTCCTCGTTCACGTATGTTATTATGTGTATACATTTGAATGTGAGACTAATGATCAAATTTAAAATCAGTGACTTCCTTGGATGTCTCGACTTTCTCACAAAAATTAAATTTTAAATGAATATGCCATTAAATTTGGACTGTGGCTTTTAAACAATGCTTTCCTTTAGAACGAGCTGAGATTGTTTTAGTCTATACGCTGTAGGGTCTACGAGTAAATAAGTGTATCACTGAGACCAAAATGGCGGGCTGGAGGCACGTGACATACATTCCTAAAGTTCTGTACATAAATTTTGTGCCGGAGAGCTAGGCAAGGAGGGAAACTTTATGATTATTATTTCCATTCCCTCATTTAATATTCTAGTCCAGGCCGGCTAGAACTGTTGTGGGCAACGCAACAGGCTCAACTCCAATTTTCCAAATTGTATGTGAACATTCCGAAGAATTTCTCTAACTAATTTATCTTCGTTCCAGTACAAGATCCTTAAGGAGAAAACAGTGTTTTGCCGCTACATTCTTATGTCTAATATATACTGCGTAGGAATACATTCATAAGTACTCGAACTGGTAGAATAAATCTTGTTTCATTAGACACATGGCATATTTCTATTACATCCAATGGTGACGATCTTGTCATTATTGCCTGTAACTGCATTACATTTACTTTGAAGCACATAACCGAAAGGCTTTATAGCAACTTATGCAGACTGGACTATTGTACCTAACACCAACAGCAGTAGAAGCTGGAACATTATCACCTCAGCTGGGCGTGAGCTATAGCTGCATCATACCCCAGTCCATTTCTCTATCAGTTTCTTTATTCACTTCATTACAATAACTTAAATTATGAATTAAGTACAAAATGTTTATTGCTAAATACTTTAGAAAATGTATTAAATAAACTAATTGCTCAAGTCAGTTTTCAGTATTAAACACGAAAACAGTTTATTTTTACCTTTGAAAACAAATAAACAATTTTCACAATAGTCGTGTAGGCCTAATATAACTCTTGTTTTGAATGAAAAACCATTCCAGAAATGCCTACCATTACAGGTCCAGAATGTACACTACCCAAAGTTGCGCTTTTCCTGCCCGGCCGGTTAGACTTAAACAGGTCATAAACCCCCATACAGATCCTCCAATTTGAAACATTCTACTAAAATACAATATGCCGCATTTCAATATGGGCAGCGCTGTCGCCATAGCTCCTAAACGCTTCGCCAACCCCCTCCCACATACACCCCATACCAGGTAACATAGACTTCCTACAGCGTACGAACTTTATATGTGTGAATACCGACGCTTGCCTCATCCCGTACTATTAAATACACACCAGTTTCTATGTGTTTTTACTTAACAAACATAAAGAAACTAACTATAAATTCAAATTCTACTTACCACATAACCAAATTATGTAATCAAAAGCATATATTTGTTACTACTGCATTCATCTTTACAGATTTATATCCACGATTAAAATATCAAAATATTTAGATAAATATTAGACTATCCACTTGCAATATATATGGCAGTTATGTTATACTTTATCTATCTAATGAAGGCGGTTGATAAATGATGAGTCTGCAACCGGTCCCTTATCTCTAGCATAGGCCAACTTAAAAATTAAGTCTACTGCAGTGTTAAATATCCCTTCCGGTTCAGTTTGAAGAAAGTTAGTTTTCACGTGTGGCCATCGTCTTGAAATGTGAAATCGAATAATGCATTATTAATTTATACGTTCAATTAGCAAAGCACTGACTGAACAATAACTCTCAATTTTGGCTTTTCAATATAATCTTGACGCTTTTAAAGATTTAAAACTCTATACCTATTGAAGCATTACAAGAGATTTTTTATAAGCGTATAAATTACCTTTATTTGAAAAATTACTCTAAAATTGGAGTTATTTATTTAGAACTAACTGTTTCACGCGGCTTCGCACGCTTTTCGTAAGCTTTGCCCTTATATGAGGACTTCTGATTCAAGTGAATTATATTTCCAACGCCAATGTAGAGTTTCTCTTGTTTCCACGATCAAGAAAACCTGTCAAAAGTATATGTTTATAGCCATTGTAAATGTACATGTACTTTATTATAAAGTGGTCTAACACCCAAGCTTTAAGTTCAATCAAAACTTTATTTCAATTTCAATATTCAAATATACATTATAACTTAGCGCCTTCAAATAGTTCTTGGCTATTTAAATACGTAACTCTCTCGTAATTGCGGTTTATAATGTGCAGGCGCTTGTAAAACGTTTATCACTTGCAGCCCCGCCTGTGGCGAGTTACATCAATGGGCATAGAATATAAACCTTCTCCGTGAAAAAATACATACACATACAAATTTTTATAATGATCGGTCAGATGGTTTACGATTCTACAATATATATTATATCAAAATTATGTTTCTGAACATATTTACTTGTAATGGTTCTTCTAACCCTTCGGCCACCATCGTGAAATTTTAAGAGTTATTAAAGAAAAATAGGAATAAGGTTGCTTAAAATTACTTGCCATTTTTTATATTAAATTTATTTCTTGAAATACCAGAGATGAACAATTTTGCTCAAGTGCGAATGACCACATTAGAACGCTTTGTTAGTTAAGAGTGGTTAATGAACTCAAGCAAGATAAGTATAAATAATGTCTCTACACAACGTTAGTCTGAATTTATTAAGAACTACGGTAGTTATCTTCTTCATAATTATTTCCGTAACGTTGTAATATTACGAGATTTCAAAACACGTCAGACTAAGAACTACGGTAGTTATCTTCTTCATAATTATTTCCGTAACGTTGTAATATTACGAGATGTCAAAACACGTCAGACTAAGAACTACGGTAGTTATCTTCTTCATAATTATTTCCGTAACGTTGTAATATTACGAGATGTCAAAACACGTCAGACTAAGAACTACGGTAGTTATCTTCTTCATAATTATTTCCGTAACGTTGTAATATTACGAGATGTCAAAACACGTCAGACTAAGAACTACGGTAGTTATCTTCTTCATAATTATTTCCGTAACGTTGTAATATTACGAGATGTCAAAACACGTCAGACTAAGAACTACGGTAGTTATCTTCTTCATAATTATTTCCGTAACGTTGTAATATTACGAGATGTCAAAACACGTCAGACTAAGAACTACGGTAGTTATCTTCTTCATAATTATTTCCGTAACGTTGTAATATTACGAGATGTCAAAACACGTCAGACTAAGAACTACGGTAGTTATCTTCTTCATAATTATTTCCGTAACGTTGTAATATTACGAGATGTCAAAACACGTCAGACTAAGAACTACGGTAGTTATCTTCTTCATAATTATTTCCGTAACGTTGTAATATTACGAGATGTCAAAACACGTCAGACTAAGAACTACGGTAGTTATCTTCTTCATAATTATTTCCGTAACGTTGTAATATTACGAGATGTCAAAACACGTCAGAATAAGAACTACTGTAAATGATCCGAGAATTTTAATACACATTTTTGTGTTGAGCAATATCGAAAAATTTAAGAATAACATTTGTTTATAATTACCTACAAGAAATGGGTACACTACGCCAACACCACATGTCGGCTATCAGGCTTTGCTGCTTACACAGTTTCAAAAACATTTCTTCTCGAGTTTTCCTTTAATACTCGAGATGTTCTGCAGACAGATAGAGTGACAGTCAGTCATACAGAAAATTTTTTCCCTCAGTAAAAAAAGATAAATTGTCTTAGCGTACTGAGTGATAGGATTCATCGACGCTCAGCCACATTCTACGGTTGGATTTCACCATCATAGAACTTATGATGGTGGCATAAGTTGGCATGAAAAGTTCTTCATATGGCAAAAAAAGGCCATGAGAGTTCTGGACTGCCTAACCTTGAGACAATCATGTAAGGCTAGTTTTAAGAAATTAAAAATTATCACAGTTCCATCCTTATATATTTTAAGTACTTTGCTTCATGTTAAACAGAATATAGACTCCTTTGCTGCTCAAAACTTGAATCATGACCATTTAACTAGAAATAGAAACAACCTTATAACTCCATATGTAAGACTCTCAAAAACTTTAAATAGTCATGTTTATCAACAGCTCATATTGTATAACAAACTACCATTGCCTATTAGAAATCTGCCTTTTAACAAGTTTAAATGTTTTGTATCAGACTGGATTAAAGACCAAGCCTTTTATACTATGGCAGAGTACAAGGACTATAATTTTTCCGAAATTAGCTAGGCAACTGATTACTATTTTTATACTATAGCCTATAAGTTCTATAAATTGTAAGATCTTATTATAAGTAACCTAATGATCTCAAAAATGCTGTTTGTCTTCTTGTATTTGACGTATCCAATTACATTGTAAAATGTCTTAAAGGAAATAAATAATATTGTCTATTGTCTATTGTCTATTGTCTATTGTCTATTGTCTATTATTCTTGTCTATGTAAAAATTAGTATGTTTCAAGAAAAATTTAAAGTCTACAGATGAATTCTTTCTAGAGGTATCTTGCCTCGAGATATATTCACATTTTTGTTCATTAAATTAGGTTTCATACTAGTGAAGAAATAATACAAGTTACTGAGAGTTAGGGAGGGTACTATAACGCAAGATTACACTATTTTTGTATGATCAAATACTGACTCTGTACCAAGATTAGTGCAAATTTATTTTAAAATAAGGCAGTTATCGTGTCCGTAATATCGAACATGGTTTTGAATCGGAGGAAATGCAACAAATATCCCAAAGATTCCGTCATGAAGGTGATTTCAATAGGCAGATATACAGGGTGTCAATTAAGTCTGGAACCTCTTTTTTAATTTTTAAACCACAATATAAAAAAAATACCAAAGTTCACACGTGCTTACTGGTGATAGTAACGCACATATCTGCCCAATTACCGACCAGATAACCCCTTTGGGGGACGGTCCACAAGGAGTTAGGCAAAATTCTTAAATAGCAGCATAGGTCAAGTTTGGTATCAAATTAAAGGTCTTACTTAGCAGAGTACAATGCCGCAAACCGAACTTAAAAAGGTGGATTCATTCAGTAGTTATAGCTATTTGAATTTTAAAAACAATTGAACAATGTAAATTATTAAGTATTACAAGTAAACACCAATTTTTAAGTACCTGTGATCAAAGTAAGTGTTCAAAATGTTCCCCTACCATCGTCTAGCAATGTCCTAGGTGGTTGTAAAAGCCAACCACTGCATTTTGAAGGTAGTCACGAGGAATGTCTTGAGCTTCTTGGACTATGAGATTTCTTAGGTGCGCCAAATTTCGAGGCTTAGTACGATAAACTTTATCTTTGAGGTATCCCAAAAAAAAGAAAAATCCAGCGGAGATAAATCAGGTGAACGAGCAGGCCACTCTACTGCACCACGTCTTCCAATCCATCTGTGAAGGAATAATGTATCCAAATATTCTCTAACAAGGAGAGCAAAGTGTGGTGGCGCGCCATTTTGTTGGAAAAAAATTCTTTGAAATTTTCGACCAAGAGCAGCTTGTAGTGCAGGAATTATCTCATTTTGGAGCATTGCTAGATACGAGTCACCATTTAAATTACCATTGATAAATAATGGGCCCATAATTTGAATTCCTATAATACCTGCCCAAACGTTAAGTTTCTGTGGATGGTGTGTATGACTCAATCTGCCACTTTCACATTTTAACAATAGTTGTGTTATTGGTAATAATAAATTATTGATTCCTGGCTTCGATTACTACATTGTCAGATGATGGGACGGGAATATTTTGAACACTTACTTTGATCACAGGTACTTAAAAATTGGTGTTTACTTGTAATACTTAATAATTTACATTGTTCAATTGTTTTAAAATTCAAATAGCTATAACTACTGAATGAATCCACCTTTTTAAGTTCGGTTTGCGGCATTGTACTCTGCTAAGTAAGACCTTTAATTTGATACCAAACTTGACCTATGCTGCTATTTAAGAATTGTGTCTGACTCCTTGTGGACCGTCCCCCAAAGGGATTATCCGCTCGGTAATTGGGCAGATGTGTGCGTTACTATCACCAGTAAGCACGTGTGAGCTTTGGTATTTCTTTCTATTATGGTTCAAAAAATTAAAAAAGAGGTTCCAGACTTAATTGACACCCTGTATATATATATATATATATATATATATATATATATATATATATATATATATATAAAATCTCCCTAAAATTATAATATTTGCTATATTTTTCACTGCTAATTAGTAACAATACTTCAGATTATACCTATAATTTATTGAAATACAAAACAATTATGAAAACAATCACAAGTTATACACAGCACATTAGATTGAAAAAAACAACTATGCATGTAATTGAGTAACTATTGCACATTTTGGATTGTTTAAAATAAAATCTTAAGGCTAGGCGGAAATAAAAAATGTTGTTAAATATTTATTTATTGGAGTGGAATGTACTCCAGTACAGGATTTGTTCCTTTCAATGCAAATAAAGGAGGAACCCTAGTTTATAAACATCCTAGTAGCATGAACATGAGGGCAAAGGTTTATCTGTCACAACCGCCCCCCTCTCTGGTTGACAAAGCACGTATATAAAATACTAAGAGGGATGGAAAACTTGCGCTTTGTACTAACTATTTATTTGTTTCCATTGTACTAATCATGCTAATTGTTAAATTATTATATACAAACTCAAATTCTGTTATTTTATTTCAGATGGACATGGACATCATACCTTCCATTCATGCCAACATACAGGTCCGGGCAATGGTGCTGCTGAACATCATAAGATTGTGTACTTTATTTAAATATATGTCTATTTATCAAAGTTACTTGTTATGTTTTACGCTTACAATATATTTTTATCTAATAAAACATTTTCAGAGTTTTAATATTAGTTTGGACCCAAGGTATAATGTTGTGTGATCATATATTTTAGAGTTTAGGCAATCTCTAAAACATATGTAAATTTAAATATGTGGGCCAATATAAGAAACGACTGTGCATTGTGTCCGCGCATCCTGTCACGTGACATCCGTTCAAGGTCAACCACCCTTGGCAAATCCTCCACTACGCCACCATTACGTTTCAGTCTCTGCCGGTGTTGGTTGTGTGTTTTACTGCTTTTTTTGATGCCATGTCAATCATTACTCTCGCCAATTGTGAGGTGCGCTCAGTAATTCGGTACTTAAATGCAAAAAAGTTCGTTCCACTTAAATTCATCGGGAGCTTGTTGAAGTTTATACTGAGGGTGTGATGAATTATGAAAATGTGCCAAAATGGTGTAGGCTTTTTAATGAAGGAAGGACAAATTTTCATGATGAAGAACGACCTGTATGGCCTACTGTCATGAGAAGACTTTACAGTTGATGAGGAAATTCATCAAAACAGGCCACCAAAACTTCATTATTGATAAACTTCATCAGAAATGTCCTCAGCAAGTTTCAAGGTAGGTAGTTTACAACACTGTTACTTCGTTATATACTTCTTTACAAAAAATGTGTGCGAGATGGGTACCAAAAATGTTAACAGAAGAACATAGAGCAAAGCATATGACACGTTCTTTTTTCCTTTTTGGAGCATTATCACAAGGATGGAAGTAACATTGCAATTGGTGATAAGACGTGGGTTGTATACTACACTCCACAGACTAAACGTCAGTGGTATCACCCAAACTCCCCTACGAATCTATGGAAATCTAAGCTAGAACCTTCAACAAAATAATCATGGTCACAGTTTTTGGGACCGGAAAGGCATACTTTTGATAGACTTTCTACCACAAGGAATGACAATAAATGCATAGAAGAGCGGTATTGTGAAACGTCATTGAAGTTAAGGCGCTCGATTCAAAACCGCCGGCGAGGCCTTCACTCTGGCGGCGTCGTTATGCTTTACGACAATGCTCAGCCTCACGTCAAAGTAAGATCACAGATGTAGCTGGACAAGTTTCGTTGGAAATTACTGAATCATCCACGATACAGCCCAGCACTAACAGACTCTTTTGTTCCAAAACTCAAAGTATTTTTTACAGGTAAGCTCTTGAAAATAAAATAAAATTAAAATGGTTACATGTTGAAACCGTTATTAACTGGTTAAACGGTTCTTTGATGATGGGATCAACTTGAAAAATTGTTTAAATTTTCGTAAAGACTATGTAGAGAAGTGAGTAAATGTTCATAATGTACTAGTCGTTTATGATAGAATTTAAGTTCATTACTAAACGGTTCTTACTTAAAATAATACCTCTCGTATAGGCTATGTTTCTTTATAATAGCCTAATAACGTATTTAAATAAATGTACTAAATGGAAGTTAAATTAAATGTTTTACGAAGTTTAAATTACATTCAATATGTTTCAAATCAAATTGATGTTATAACCAATTAAATTAAAATGAATCGCTAAATTAATGTATTGCTGAGCGCTAATTTCGAGAATGGTTGAACTAATTCGGCCAATTCCTTTTTTTAAAATATACGTTAAAATCCAAAGAATGTTTATATGGTGAAAAAGATTAGAAAATTTACTTGGAATATTTTAGAATTCGGAAAAATGGTAGTATTTATGTTTTATAAACCAAATTTAACTGACACTAAAGAAAGAGCTGTTTAATTTTTCAGCTGAAGTTGGAAAAATTAGTTGAAACATCAGTTTAAATTAAAATTTTATATCTATTAAGTATACAGTGCTTGATCAGTAGTGCAGTGCAGATAGGTAATAAAAAATTAAGACATAACTTTTACTCCAGTTTGCGCCAATGAAGAATTAAAAACATATAACACTATATAAAACCTTAATGAATCTTGGACTCCCTCATCGATTCTTCACAACTACTCGAGAGAATCAACCTATGAGTGCATTCTGGAACCAGGTGCCAGGAGCTTTTCGTGAAACTGCAACAGCGGACCTTCTTCAGCCAGAACAGTGCGATACCCAGGATAACAAAGTCGGCTGCTTAATCTCTACAGAACTCGATATTTTCAACATGAAGATTTCTTCCTTCCAGGAGGTTATAACTGAAATTTTCTCTTCACATCAGTGTAAACTTAATAAAGATCACTCACATGTAGAGACTCCATTGTTATATTTCCTTGTTTAATTAATTCTTTAATTTATTTCTTTTTTTGCCATGTTATAATTTGATACTGAGATATGGCATTTTAACAGTGGCTTAAAAAAGGGAGATTTTAGGTTCATAAAATTAACCGAAAGTGCCTCAAAGATCCATTCTTTCCCAAACTGCAGTTCGAAAACCAACAAGATTTCTAAAACCTAAAACCTTATAAATTATATATGTTACCTTATTATTACATATATACATTTTTTCAACGGAAGAACAAGGGAAACTCAACTGTGGTTGGCACTGGAAATATCTTTCACAGGAAGTATAAGACAAGGGTTAGAAATTCAATAAAGGATTTTTTTACCGTACTACGTTTCTGAGACCTGTGTACTCGTATATGTATTTTCTAGGTCGAGGCATAAAGACACACTCAGCTGTGGAATTGGAAATATAATTAATTCAACCAGAGACCCTTCTGCATGAGATAAGAGTGAAGCTAAATTCTAACACTCTTGGCCATGAACACTGAAATATATGCGTGATGTATGCCTACTTACGTTTGAAACATTTCATAGGCCTCCCATCAGAAGTGCTTTTATTAAGTAGTAGGCTATAAGGACTTAAATTTCAAAAACTGCGCGCGAAGCAGCGGGTAGCAGCTAGTAGGCCTATATACAAATAATGTTAATTTCGAGACGGGCATAAGAATGTATTGGAATTTTAATTTTGACTTAAAAAAATGTAGGTTTTCTTATGGCGAGATGTAACTTGCCCAAAATAAAACTTTATTTTTAAACATATTTCTTAAAAATAAAATTGTTTTATCCACATCTTTCTTTGCTATATTGTATTAAATAGGTTAGCTTACTTAATATCCTAGGTATTTAAATTTCCATTCTGAGCAAGGTTTCATTGCAACTTTAAATCTCCTTGCCTACACCGACCTGGACTTCAAAATAGACGATAGGCCTACTCAGTCAAGCGACAAAAGTGTGAGGCCTCCACGCTGAGTCGCAATAGTGTAAGTTAGGTAATTAACATTTAGAATTTGATTTGCCTTACAGTACTTATATATAGTTTATATAATTGTGTAATATAATATATTCTCTAATTTCATAACGCACAGCCCTTTAAGTGAAATCCACCCAAAATTCCTATCTGACTGGCCCTCTGTATTGTACTTGGTTATCCTATTACACTACACCACGTCTCCTACATCTTGTCTGATGCAAATACTTATTTTGTTTCACATGCTGGTTTTGTATTTTAACGAGAATTATTTATCTGACTTAAAAAAAGGTGAGAGCAAAAACAAGACGAATAAAATCTTTGTATTCCTTAAGTTAGCCTACTGTTCATTGATTTGAGTGTTGTACGTTCTATTTCTTTTATGCCTAAGTACAATTTATTTATCAAACGATTATTTATAAACAAATTATTAACATTGGATCTTAAATTATATGTTCTTTACTGTGTTCAAAATTTGTGCGTAAAAAATCTATATTCCTTTGGTTTTCCTTGGTAAAATTAATGATTTTATAACATTGAATAATAGTTCGTGACTTATTGATGTTTTGAATATGAGACTGAAATTTTACGACAACAAATTAATACTATTTTGTGAATCGAATAATCTCAATGGTTTGTAAAATATGCATGCTGCACCGTGGAAGAATATTACATCAGAATGTGATTGATGTTATCAGAAACAGAACATTTGATATTCCAACTCCAACAAACGGCCAAGCGGCTCAACAAAACGAATCTCTTTAGTGGACACTCTTTATTACTTATGGAAATATAAGTATATAAAATAAACCATGTAATAACTTACTAAGTTTTTCTTTGCACTGTGTGAGATCTTCCTTTTCCTCTGCCAGAAAATTCACATTTATACATGGGGGAATGTTACCAAATGTCGTCTATCTTTTTGTCTTATTAATGGTGAATTATTTGAAATGATGTTTAATATTTGGCATTGTTATGTGTTACAAAATCTATTACGCTAACTTTCGAGGCCATTTAAATATGCTTCTTCAGGAGACAAAGCGTTATTGCATGAAACACTTAAAAACAAAAAAGTGCGTCTATAGACTCCCACTGAATGGCAAACATTTGAGGCCGAAGCCGAAGTCGAAAATATAATTAACACATTCATAACACAGTGCTCCACCGATGGTTCACGCCAACCTTTCAAAAGAGCTTAGTGTGCCACCGGTGGTACACTCCAACTCTCCTAAAGCGCGTAGATTACCACCCACCGGTGACGCACTCAACAATGCCGTTTCTTTTTACTCTGTAAAAAAGTAGGGCCTATTAGAGTTGGTGTTCGAAAATTTTGCAACTGAATCAAGGAAGGCTCCTTAATCCCCCATTTTGAGTGAAATAAAACATAAACGACAATGTACAATTTGTTTTATTTTACAATATTTAAGAAAAAACATACCTCTTACTGATTATAATAATCATTCTTTACGCTTATTAAAACATTCTAGACAGAGTGTAGGGTTGTTAGAACAGTCCATACAAAATGTTGCCACCTGTTTTGATTTAATTCTAATTTCTTTTCAACCGTGAAGTGATGTTAGACTGTCCTAACATGACAAGGATCGCTTTTTAAAGGTTTGTGTGGAACCTTTCTATTTGCTTTAATGTGTGGAAATTCTTTCGTTTTTGTCTGCATTAAAATAACACTTTTTGTAAGTACCTTATATAAAACAATAACATTGTTCAATTTGATGTTTTAACCAAACAAAAAACAAACAAGGACTCAGTTAAAAACTAAATAAATGAGGGATATATGTAATGTTCTAAAATAAAAACACAACACAATTGAATAAATCATAAAACGTTACCTGTTGACAGTAATACTGTTGGTTTAGTACATGTAGGTGTTGATGATGGCGTAGATACATAAGTTTCACTTCAAATCAGACTTTTTACATGTTCCAGTTTGAATATTACATATTCCACTGTTTTTGATTTTGTTTTTGTCTGGTATGGTTGAATAGGACAAAAGCGTTAACAGCACTAGTCCCAAAGCGAATTTAGAGAGTTACTTTCTTGTACCCCTTTTTAAGTTTTAAAGTTTTCTAAGTTGACTATAACATGAGCTCAGTTGATCAGATATGTCAACTGCTGTTATAGACGAATAGCTAAAACTGAAGTAAGCTTCATAACAGGCTCATTTTTGTGTGTCTTTCCAGAAGGTACGAGGATGCAATTATCTTCTATTCAAGAGCACGTGTAGTGATCATGTGCACAGCTCTTTTGTCAACCCATTTGACAACTTTTACGCCTGTCTTTGTTTTCTTCACAATAAGCTTGTCCTTTTTTTATAGATTTTCAATAACTTCTTTGGGGTTGTATCTAAGATCTTTACGCAAGGTTCCGCACATTAATGTTTTTCTCTCCCGCAAAGCTTCAGCGATGGCCACACTATTTAAAAAATGATCAGCATACAACAATTGTCCTTTGTCTAAAAAACTACTATCAAATGTAACATTACTTATCTGTGGTCCACACCTCCAGTACTGTCTTTTTTCCCAACAAAGAATCAATTTTGCAGTATAGCCACTAGTTAAACATAACTTTTGTATTTATGCCATACTTATTTTGCTTTGTCTAGAAGGTATTGTCTAAAAATAAGCCGTCCCATCCATGGAATCATTTTTTCGTTAATGATGACCGTTTCACTTGAAGTGAACACTTTTTGAAATATGCAATACATCATGTTCACCAGTTCTTTTACTTGGACTATCCTAGGTTATTTAACTTCTGCCATTTCGTTGTTAAGAAAATGCAAACATTTGAGTAACATCTTAAATCTGTCACGTTTCATGGCTTTTTAAAGAAATTATTTTGGACCATTTCATCAAAAGCTTTTTCATTCTTTATCATCAAAAGCAAGAGGTAAAGGATTCATTTCCATAACAATAAATACTCCAAGGAGTTTTTTTATTACGTCTGCAGTTGTATCTAGGCACAGCCTCATAAAAGATCTTCTCTCCAATGAATTGTCTTGCAGATAACTGTGAGCATACCTGTTTGACTCTGTTACAATAATGTTCAGTACCTCCTCTGTCAAAACATAGTTTCATATACATTTGCAGGGTCGGAAAGATCAAACTCATAGTTACTGAATTCCCTCAGAATCGGTAAAAGGGAATTAATTGCCGTACTGTGTATGTATAATCTCCCCATTCTTTTCACTGTTCACATGATCGTTGTTATTTTCAGGAGTAGGTAAATTACTATGAGAATTTAATCCAACTTCATTAGCATACCCGTTTGTTTCTTCCTCAGTAGAACTATCGGATATTTGTGAATTGTCCTCATTATCAGATAAGGAGGGGGACATACTCGCCATCAGATACTGTAAAGTCAGACAATGTTTAATTTAAATCCTCTTCAACGTCTGATGACTTCATACTGAAGCAGTTATCATAAACACAATGTATCACAAGCATAACATATTACAAATACAACCTATCAGAAGCACAAGAACGTTGAATACTAGATCGATAATATTCACAGTCCAACTATTAAATATACCACAGTCACAGTGCTGATTTATTTGTGTAGCAGGAGACGACGCACATAATCTTAAACAAAGGCTTGATAATAACAGAAGATTAAATAATAATCTTCATAATAAATCGTCATCTACTGCGAAGAAATATGGTCTACCGATACTACTGGTGGCTCACTAAACCTATAGTTGTGATTACATAACTCAACTGCGTAATGCAGTCTGCCACCAGTGGTACAATTGAAATAAATGCTAAAACGCACATTAGGTTATATTTCGCGAATATGCTGGACGCACGGTACTTATAATTCTATTTAAAGACTATTTAAAGCGAAAAAAATATTTTTTTTAAGTTTTGGGTCAAAATTTTCTTCTAATGAAGATCACGATTTCCAGAACATGTCTAAATACACTTTTTCTCCGTGTGGTAAACACAGAACAACCAGTTTTAACATAGATACACAAAACGATAAGGTAATTGTTACATTAACAGCCGGAGCTGCAAAATACGAGTTTCGCGTTAATAACTTATTGGAATCGTCCTACAGAAGAAAACAATATAAGGTTTGACGGGGTGGAAATGAGAAATAACAAAGTTGTAGAACATAAAGAATGGAACAACTGTTCAAGCGCGGAGCAATATTTCCATGTTCTACATCCACATCGGGCATCACGTAACCTTTTGTGACCATGATTCAACCTCGTGATGACGTTATCGGATGCGGCGCCATATTTGCAAACGTAATTGAAAAATAATACTGAATTGAGCAGAATTTTGATCCAAATGAACAATGTTTTTCTTAAATTTCGAGCTACAAATTAATTAGTTGTTATCGAGTTGAGACGAGTGCCTCCGGTCATCAGCGCGGGGCAGCACCGACTGTCAACGAAAGAAAAACATCCCTCGAGATGGTACCTATCAGTAAAATATCTAATTCTAGAGGGGCTGATCAGAAATATAAATTGAATTGTAATGGAAAGGCAATTATGTACCGTGTAAAAAACTTAATAAATCATGAATACCCCTAATATGACTAGTATATTACTAGTTTTGTTATGTTGTTGGATTGTTGTTACCACAGTTATTAGTCATTGTATGCCATCTTGATTAGTTTATCAATTAGTTTATCCTTAGTTAAGTCAACTCATGTATAAATGGTGGAACCGTTGGAAATAAATAAATAAATATGAATACGTATATAAATGGGCATTAATAGAGAACACTTACCATTAGTGTGTTCCACAGAATGTACAGAAACTAAATAATCTCGTTTCGGTCGACTCTTAACATGCCAGACAAAACACTCCGACACACCAATTCACTACAATTGGTCGAACTAGTGGATGGTTGATCCATGATCGTCACGCACTCACTCGATCCAAACTACAGTATACGATATCTAGTGAAGTACTGACTTCTGCCCCGGGGCGTTCAGATAACAGATACGCTATCAGTCCCAGCCGCAGATAATATTTACGACACACCAGTTCACTACGATTGGTCGAACTAGTGGATGGTTGATCCATATTTATTGTCAAACACTCACTCGATCCAACCTACAGTACACGTTATCTCTGACTTCTGCCCCAGAGCGCTCAGATAACAGATACGCTATCAGTCCCACCCAAAGATAATATTTACAGATATCCATACACAGCACACAAATAGAACATTAAAACATTAAGAACTTAACTATTTATGTATATAACCTCTAAAATCATGTTATTAGTCATTTGCACCACCTAAAACTATATATTTTTTTGTTTGGGAGGATGAGCAGAATAGGGTGATAACGTAAAATTCGTGATTTGCCAGTTCGGCCTTTAATCTTATAATTTCCAACGACAATGCAGCCCATCGCGTTTTATTAAGTTTTTATTGTATAATAACTAAACATTACACATACATAAACATACTATCGAGTTTGCATTACATTGATCCTTTGTCTTTATTTTGCACAGAGAATAGTGCATTTTTTCAAAATATTACACTTAAATTATTGGAACAATTTTAAAGAAATTAGTAAATCTATTGTTTGGCAAACAACTATCGCAATAGAATCTATCTATCTATCTATCGGTCATCATATCATTCATTAGTCGTAAAAATTGAAAGTTTTTTCTGTTTATTTTTGGCTGGGGTTGGGCTAAGGGCTGAAGTTTTGGCGGGCTTTGCTCTGCGATTCCAAATCCAATTCCAATGTTATTATACGTTTGTGTTTAAAATTTATAAATCTGTTATCGTTTTATTAGCAGTCAGTGAATTTTGAGTAATCTGTTGGCGATATAGAGAAATTTTACTAATATTAGTCTACTTACAATATTTACTACAAACGTAAGGATAGAACTACTAACTGCCTAGTCTGATTGTTGGTTATGTTATACCCAGTAAAAAATGTATGATTGCTACTAGTTAATTGCTTCAAATAATGAGTCGGTGTTATAATTGTAGTAATATTTTTTGCCTAATATGGACCTGTTCTTTCGATAATATAGTCATAACAGAGTATTTCCAGATGCAATTTTGAGGCATTTCCACTACCTCTGAAGTGTTTTAAGGTTTAGCCTATCTTACTCTGTTTTCTAGAAGATAGGACACTTAATCAAACGTGCTGACTAATATAAATCAATGAGATAGAATAGCCAGTATTGTAGCAGAGTTTACAGGCTCTTCAAAATGTGGCTTCTGCGAAATGATGAAAAAGGTAAGCTATTTTGTTATACAGTTCTTTGGCTGTAGCATAGTAACTTAAGTGGCGGCCACCATCACAATCAAATCAGTGTACCAAATTATCGATTAGAAATACCTAAACTATTGGATACAAAAACATTCTAATATAGATGTTTACAATTAATTATTTCCAGCTCTTTTAATGTATTGAATAACAAAATAGGGGTAGGGTACGATAAGCGGACCCGGTTTTTTTATATCGAAGAATATAATCATTGATACCTAATATTCGCATCTTGAATCCTAGACTATCAATTGATGTAAAAGTATATGTAGCCCTAAATAACAATCATATGTTTTAAATTAAAATATCAGTATATAGGAAATCCCATAAACAAATAAGAAATGACATAAATATAAAACAAACCAGAACGAGATCAACCAAACAGGAAAACTCATAAATCATTGTGAGTCACAATTCATATATGGTTTATGTCATATTATATATTATTACGTGTATGTAGGCATAATAATAATTATTATTGTTATATATTACACATAATTTTATATAATAATAATACGATTAGGCCTATGTGTATTATTTGAAAGTGTTTACAGCTGTTGATATATATTAAGTTATTTGTTCAAAATAATTAATCAGTATCGATTGGTTATATCAATGGTTATGATCAAGTAATATCGTTTGCAAATTTCGATATAAAAAACCGGGTTCGCTTATTGTACCCTACCCCAATATAGTTTCAAATTAATTCAAACAAAATCAAATCCTTTGTATAGTATTTGAGTAATAATGCCTATAAGTACAATGGTGATGTTTATAATATAAACTGTTTATAATATAACATATTATGTTATTTGTGTTTCAGTAATTCAGTTCAACATTTTGGTTTTGGTAGTTTAGATAATCATGAATATCGATGTTTCATGATTATTATACTGCATCCCAGGTTTTACGGTTATCACTCATTAAATGGTTCTTTGAAAATTAAGCTATTAATTACCTTATTGGGCATTCTGAACAAATCTGTAAGAATGTTTAACTACGAGTTTTAAGAGTGTGCAGGTAACTGCTAACAAACTTAATTCGTCTAAAGTGGAAAGCAATAGTCTATGTTCTCTTATGTCCCATCCAGGACAAAACTACTAAAGACACCACGGACCAGGCAAGATGTCATCCAAAAGGGTTCCGGCTCGTAGGGGGTTTAGTGGGTAGTCCGCAAGGGAGTCCCACACTCCGTGCGCAAATGCATTCCCCCTACGTAAAAAAAAAATAGTCTATGTTATCTATTGTAGATGTATGATTTATTATGTCAGTTATTGACCAAAGATGTTAAGTATAATTTCAATTGGTAGGCTACTTTAGTATTATCTGGAGACCACTAATAGTGGATAGGGACAGAGTGGCCACCTTTTAACCGACATTGCTTTCTTTAAATAGGCGAAAAAAGAAGCGATTGTCATAATGACATTTCATTTTCACAGTAAGTCAAATAAAGTCTGTTGTGTTCAATAATGTAGTATTTTTAGGTCTTCGGTAATAAAAAATGGCTCAAAAAATGGTGGCCTCCAGATATTACAGATGTAGAATTTTAGTGTTATTAACTTATTCTACTATTGTAAGTCCTCCTGAACAAAACTAACAGGTGTATTGTATTGCCTAATGGTTTTAGGGGATGATAAAAAAATAATATAAATAATATAATATTGTTGCTCTCTTTAGGGAATCGGTTCTCTGCTTCTTGTTAGGTGTAAACTCTAATACTGTCTCTTAATATTCTAATACTAATTCTGGTACTTTGGGATTATACCGACCACACCCAGACATGAATCGTTATTTCACATTTCGTTTCTACTGATTACTAGATTAGCGTAGAACAATATTTCGTCAATATAAAACAGGAATTGTCTTATCGCAAACACCTCCCCATCCTCAGACAGAGGTCAAAGTCGAGCGTCTAGTAGATAACGTGATTGCAGAGTCTCGCCGCCCGTTCAGCTGGTGCATCGCTTTGTTGTACTTCCGTGTTTTACCTCTACATTTCTCCAAACACAAAAATTCAACAAAAACAAACATTTACCAAACTAAACTTTTTTATTAAAAAAAACACTCAAAACTTGTTTTTATTCTTGATCACATTCCGCCACCCAAAATGCGAGTGCCTCCGGCCATCAGCGCGGGCTTCGACAGCACCTTCGGTGCTGCCCCGCAAGATAACAGCGACAACAATACCGATCACAATACCTGGAAATGCTTGTAAGTTTGTAATTTTGTAATTGAAGAGTTGTTTTTTTCGTTCTATCATGTTTGTTTCTATAAATTTCTATTTTTGTGTTCTTCATACTGGTGTGGTCGGTATAATCCCAAAGTACCCTAATTCTTTTAGTTTATGTGTATTTTAATGTTTTAGGGAGTTTTTAAAAGATTGTTTAAAAAAATTAATTTGTTTATTAAATACCAATTTTGTAAGATACAGAGTGTGTGTTCTTAGTATGTTTATTTAATTCATGAAACTGATATTTAAGTGTGATTGGAAGTTACTAGGTAGTTTCTGGGTTATGTGTGAATACGTTATTAATACAATGGTTTTGTACAGGACTGATATATAGAGTGTCTTCTGGTAAGGAACACATGGTGAGCAGAAAGGATGCAGACCTGTTGCTGGAGGGTGACCAGTCCATCAGTCGCAAACATGCTTTACTTTCCGTCAATGATGTAAGTTTATCTTGTCTCATTTAATAATTTTGATTAGTAGGCCTAATGTAACTTACAAAACTTGCTTTTATCTTTTCAAAATAATAATATATCCGAAACATTTCTTTACCCAAAATGTAACTTATATAACTTAATGAAACATCAAAAATTTGAAAAGTTATAGCCTACAAGCTCTAAAATTTAAAAAGATTTAAAAATGGTTTAAAACATAATCTGTACATGTATTTTATAACGTTAAATGAAAATAATTAATTCTAATTAAAACAAGAACTACAGTTTTATTATATATGTACTTAGAAAAATAGAATTTACTGTAAATACACAACTAAAATGTTTTAATACATTTAATTATTAATTGTTTTTTAAAGTTGTATCTATTTAAATCTATGTGGCAAATTTGGTTTCTTTAGCTTAACTAGTTTTAGAGATAATAATTTTTTTAATGAAAAATACAAAATGGTGGTTAGTGGCCTAACAAGACATTTCTCGACCTATGTTTATATGATATTTTTTTGTTTAAAATCATGAGTACTATCACCCACAGACGTTTATGACACCCTTTTGTGAACACTCTGTATATATATATATATATATATATATATATATATATATATATATATATATATAAACATATGACAACATGGTATGGTTCACATAATCAAATACTTAATATACTGTAATGTTATATTAAATTGTGTGTGTTTTTTTTTTCAGGAAAACGAAAATGAGGGAATAGTCTTGAAAGACCTAGGTTCAAAATATGGAACATTTACCATCATTGGAGATGGACAGTTAACGCAGCTCTCTCCTCAGCAACAAGTCACACTCAAGTGCGGTGATAATGTGAGGTTTGGTATTCAGTGGAACTCATGGAGGTATAGAATTGGTATCAATTATTGTACAGTATATAATACATGATTAGAATTATAAGTGCATGCATATCTCATACAAGAGCAAGCATAGAGATAAGGTATGGCTGTGATGAAACAAGAACTGTAGTAGGGTTTATTTATACAATTTGCAATACAAAAACTATAATATTTTAGTTGGCATACTACACAACAGTTTTAGTTTAATAAATGTAGGTGTAAATAAATAAGTAGTGTGTACACACTTGTTATTATAAACTTTTAAAACATTTTGGAATAAATGAATAGGCTTACCTACTTTTTTAGGTCTTAAAAAAAATTGTTATTATAAATTAGGCAAATTAATAAAAATAGATGTCTCTTGTAAGCCGTACTCTTGTTAAAAATTATAATTTGCGATGTTCTCATATTTATTTTTGCCATTCTTATAGTTGTGATAAGAAGATTCGCTAATATCTTGTATTTTTACCTTTCTTTGCCAGTTTTGATTTACATTCATTTATCATGTTAACAGAACACATATACTTTTTTTAACATTTTGATTTTCAAACATTTTCCAACTTGATTTTCCAAAAAAATGATATATTTTATTAAGCCTGATAACTTAGTCTAATGCACATTTTTATTTATATAGAATAATACAAATTCCTAGTAACTAAACCACCCTAAACAAAGTACAAAAACTTACAGATTTGTTTTTATATAAAAATTCATTTTCACCATAGTTTTATATATTTTTAATTATTAATAACTAAACAGTAGTGGTGCAACAGTTGGTAAAAGGTTATAGTTACTTAAAAAACTGCAATATATTACTATGTAGAAAAGTAGTTAACATTTCAAAGCCATAGGTCAATTTGTTTTACAATTTTATCATACCAAACATATTGAAAATCACAGTTACCGGTAAAGTGAGCGCCTAGAAGTAAAACAGATTCCATAACGTAAAAATGATCCTTAGAAGCTCCCTGGTTCATATGTAACTTCTCCAGCTCTTGTATATTCTTCATCTTTTACATATTTAAAAAGCTAAGCTTTCCTATACTTTTTGTCTTTCTCAGTACAGTCAATCTTACACACCTGAATGCGATCCTATTTATTGAAATGTTAACTATTGATTTCTCTTGTCGTTTCTCATCATATATCCTTCATTATTGATGCTGATTCTTTTACCTATTACAGTAGCAGT
This sequence comes from Homalodisca vitripennis, assembly GCF_021130785.1. Lineage (NCBI taxonomy): Eukaryota > Metazoa > Arthropoda > Insecta > Hemiptera > Cicadellidae > Homalodisca > Homalodisca vitripennis. Next base: position 132,469,227 of record NC_060212.1, on the reverse strand, counting down.
TCTAGATGTGCGGGAATGAGTTTGTACATTAATTTCAAACTTGTCATTTTCATCAGGCATATTCCATCACTTGACTATTCCAGATTTTATTTAGTTCAACAGTTTTTAAGCTTTCTTTACTCTTCACACATTCTTTACAGTAATAAATACAACATAATTAAGGAAACAGAATGTTCACTACCTCAATTCATAGGTATACACCTAATGTCTGAAAAGCAAAGATAACATATGGCTCAACCATAAACAATCATGACCAGCACTCTGCACGAAACAAAATTAAATTAGGTCGGAGTAAGAATAACATAAATATTCAAAGAGAAAGCTTAAAAATACAATATAATATTCATCCAAGACCAGAGAACATAGTACAACAACCACCTAAACCTAAAAGAATATTTGAATACTTTTATATAGATCCTGTAGTATTAAAATACTAAAAATGTATTGTATTGGTACTTATATTTTTTTTAATTTGTTTTATCAAATACGTGTTTCATAGACATGTAATTCATAGCTAAAACTATAGCTGTATGCATAATTATAATTTAATATAATAAACAGTTGAATTGGAATGTCCATCATGGAATGTTAGAATGTTTTTTTTTTTAAATAACTGGTACAGACTAGGCTTGTGATTGTTTCCTAAGTGAAGTAGTACTCAGATTGGCTGAAGCTTTTAACACATTTAGAGTCAACATATTTTAAAAATTATGGTTTCAAGAAATCAAAGTAAAGAGGTAGCACAGCTCCTCAAGGTCTTTAACTGAGCAAAGCTTCAATGAAGAAGCAAAAATATCAAACCCATACTTTATTTTTTGACAGTAGGGATATTGTTTGCAGAGATTTTGTGTCTACAAAGCAAACTATAAACCGAGATTTTTCTGATATAAGCCCTAGAAAGGCTCAGATAAAAGAGAATGTTGCATCATCAGATTGAATACTGCAGACAAACATGTTCCACCATAACACTCTGTCACGTTGGCATCTCTAAAAGCCACTTTTGTAACTGCAAAAGATAACTTTTGTGATTATCTATCCCATCGCTTACTTACCTGATCTAAGTCCACGAGACTTTGGTCCATTTCCCTAGACCAAAAACCGTTTGAGGGGATAGTAAGTAACCTTGGCACTACTGATGATATTCAAAGGATCGTAGCCAAAGAGCTGAAGGTGATCTAATTTTAAGACTTACCATCACAAACACAAGGAATGGTAACAACACTTCAACTGATTTATATCTTCCCAATGAAAATTTGGAATAGTAGTCACATCAATTCTTAAATAAAATTAAAATTGTTGTGGTTGAAAGTTATTTTATGATGGTTTCAAAAATAGAATGGTAAGAGGGTATATACGATACAATATTCAAGGTGGTTTGGGACAGTTTTGCATACAGATTTAGAAAAATGTGTTTTTTGAATTAAACTAGGAGTTTTTATAGGATAGGAAGAGGGCGGCTTATATCTACTAGATTTTGTGATTGTTTCCTTTCTTCCCCACCTAGAGACTTGAAAATGAACACATAAATAAATGGAATATTTCATTCCTAGTGGGCATTTTGTCATTCTCAGAGATATTCAATTTGAAGTGTCTAAATAGTATGAACAAAAAAGGTTGCAATGAGTCTATGTCAACACGCTATATTAACGCAGTTTATTTACACCACTACCCTAAAAGAAATCACATTTCTAGGTGAAAATGTAAAAATCGTACAAGGTCAAATATAAATCAGTGTGAACATCAAGTATATCAACTATCTCCAATTTCTCCAATTTTGTAGCTGACATACATCAATATTACAAAATTTATCCTGTACAGCCAGACCTTAAGGAGTAACCGCATTTGCTTGACTGAAGAATAGGTTTAAAGTTTTTTAACACCATTCTGGTACTTTTGTAAAGTGTGAATATCCAAAATCTGTGGCTGACAACCATAACCTTGGTTTATTCCTACATTTATAATAATTTAAAATATATAAAGTACATATAACAGTTATAACACAGGATACTTTTAAGAATTAATAAAATGAAAGTGTAAAAGTGTATTAATACATCTTCTTAGGACTTTTCACAACAGTTCAAGATTTATTCAGGCAGCGTATAAATATTCAGATCAGATCACCAGCCATCATCGGTATTGAAATTACCAATTTACATAACTTGTATGTGATTCTAAAAATATACATGTCTTGATAGCCTTAGCTTACCAGTTGGATGTTTGCAGAGTAGATTATGTGCCGCTGCTGGTGGCAACGTCCACACTGACTCAGGAGGAGAAGACAGAGGTTAAACAGCTGGTGACGGCTCTAGGAGGGCAAGTGGTCAGCGACTGGCATGATAAGTGTACACATCTCACCATGAACAAACTCACCGTTACTGTCAAGGTGAATATAACAATGTATGGGTAGGTAACAATGAAGGATATTTACAATTGTCTGCAGGTTGAAGAAATAGTAAATAACTTGGATCAGTTACTTTCATTTTGATAAACAAAGGTCTGTTAAGTGGGTTTGAACATAGATCGTGTCTGAAAAGTGCCAGGCGGCAAAATATTGCTGTCGGTGACATATGCGAAAAGCGCCAGGTGGCAATATATTGTCTCCTTGATATTCGCCGTTTTCTTAAATAAATACGAAGTTAAATGATTAAAGTCTTATGTTTTTTTTATTCCCTGGTATATTTGTAGATAATTAATATGAATATAATTTTTATTTTGGAGGTCTATGCATTTTTATTTCGTAACTAGCTGTTTCCCGCGGCTTTGCATGCTTTTTGTAAGCTTTGCCCGTGTATGTGCACTTCTGGTTCAAGTTAATTATATTATTTCCAAAGACGATGTAGAGTTTGTATTGTTGCCACGATCAAGAAAATCTGTCAAAAGTGTATGTTTATAGCCATTGTCTACGTAGATGTACTTTATTATAAAGTGGTCTAACACTCAAGCTTTAAGTTCAAGCAGAAATGTATTTTGAAGACAAATATACATCGAAGTTTAGTGCCTTCAAATAGTTTTTCGCTAATTAATATACTTAACTGTCTCGTAATCGCAGTTTATAGTGTACAGGCGCTTTAAAAACTTTTAACCTTTGCACTGCCGCCTGGTGGCGAGATACATCAATAGGCATAGCATATAAACCTTCTCCGTCAAAAAATACATATACATACAAATTTTCATAATGATCGGTCAAATAGTTAACGATTCTATAAAGGACATACATACAAACATTCATTTATATATATATATATATATATATAGATTGGCACGTGACATTGTCAACTGACTCGATCTTTTGTTGTTAATTCTTTATGCTTTAATCGTATTATTGTATGCTGGATTCTTCTTCATTATTTTATTTTGTGGTTGTAAATATTAGTAGTGTTAGTTGTTACGTGTTTAGCTATTGTGTGTAGTAGTTACAATGACTGACAATTTGCGATCTCACGGGAGTGAAATTGTAAATAGCACATTTGTAAATAGAAAAAGTGTAAATAAATTTCAAATAAAATTGTGTAAATATTTCTTGGTAAATAGTATTTTTTAACTGTATTGAAACTGTTTATGGATCCTACAATCATCTGTTTACCGGTACATCTGTAATGTGAATATTTATTTTAAGTTTCTTGCAATGTAAGAGTCAGTTGCTTTAACACTTATCAAATGTTGCGAAGTACAATTATGCGTATTTATACAAAATGTGTCATAAAAAATTTATTTATGAGAGAAATAACACAAAATGTTGTATGGCTGTTCCTTTCTAAATGTATAATATAATAAAATAGCTTCCCACAGTAAAATTATTTTTCTTTTTTTAGTTATTTGCAAAAAAAATAAAGAAATAAATTTTTTATGTAATCTATTAAAACATTATTTTTTTAATTTTAAATTACTTAGAACTACTTTTATATATTTTTTTGTTGATAGTATATATCTATACGAGTAATTTGGTGCAACTTTAAGGTCATTCTCTAATTTTTATGGAAAATTAAAAATTTTAATTTAAGAGACTGCAAAATCACCAATTTTAGCCTGGCACTTTTGACTAGTCACAAGGAGATATATGAGATGTGAAAAATTTTTGCAACATCTCATATTTGCTCCTGGCCCTGAAAGGGTTAAAAAATAGATATGTTTTTAAAATTGTTAAAAGCTGCAGCCATTTTCCATTATGGTATGTTGTCAACTTTATTTTTTTTCAAATGGAACACCTGTATTTTTTTAAAGGAACAGTAAGACCTTTTTATTCATCATATTTCACAGGAGATAACTCAATTGAGAACATTTTTCAGTAGCCTCCCATTTGAATATTTTTAACTGTACATTTAGTACCATAAATTTGGGAACTTTCCCATGTTTTTAAGGTGTTTGTAAAATATATTCATAAGTTTATATGTTTTTACAAACACAACCTTATAATAGCTATGTAGGTTTTAGGTATAAGGAAGGTTTAGTTGTGAAGAGCATAATTTTCTATTCAGAGACTTTGAAAGAAAAAAAAGCTCTTAACATAAATAAATCTTCTTTCCTGTTAACAATGTGGAAAATAACCAGAAACTAACCAGTATAGCTACATTAACGGTAGTTACACTAAAACTTTGCTTGTTTAATTCTGAATTTACTTAAGCTTGTTTGCAAATTATATATAAACAGTCAATTCTAGTTTTTATCTCAGTAAAAATGGTACCGGTTTTGGCGCTTTTCAACCTAACAATTTTGAACATTTATAATTTGGAAAATTTTGATCTGACTAAGATCAAATTTTTTACAAGGGTACTGTTTTTTAATGTGACATTTTTGAATTTTAGAATTATATGAGAAAAGGTTATTAAATTACCACCTTAACTTTTACTCTTGACTGGAAGGTTATAAAAATTCAGTATTAGTCTCATTAGTTTGATTGTGGTTTACTATTAAATTTGGTTAAAGAGGTAATAAGTACTGACAAGAAGTACTATTGTTAAAAACAGGATTTGAACTTATGTTATCTAGGTAGTTGTTTTAGGTTATCAGCTTTCCGAGGAAACCTGTACTGTTGATCACAACACGGTTGATCGATTCTCAGATAATTGTTAGTTGTATATCGATAGTTAGACTACATTACATTTGTTGTTTGATCTGCTCTATGTAATGTACGTATAATTATTTATACTTAAATTATTTATTATTTATTTATGTATAATTTACGTTTTTTAGGTAGTATGTGCCCTTGCTGCCTGCCAACCAATTGTAATGCCTTCTTTTTGGAAGAGTATGACGCAGGCTCTGACGTCCATGCAGGCCACTCTACCGGATTGCAAGGATTTTGTACCACCTTTGGCTGAAGCAGTACTGAACCCTTCAGAAGTCTCGTTTGCTCCCAACCGTGCAAGGTGTCAACTATTCAACGGCTACACATTTGTTGCCTCATCACCCAAACAGCTGAATCGGATCAAATCCATGGTTACTACTGCAGGTAGTTTGATAGCTAATGTTGCAGTGTGACCTCTTGTAAATTCATTTTGGACATATGAGACACACTGTCAAAATGTACAACTAATTTTTTCTGCACAGTAATTGTTTCACTTCTTTGTTTCTAGACTGCAAAGAAATTATTCTTTAAGTAGACTATACATGGAGGCATTGATTTAAAGTGATTTTTGTATTAATAAACATTCATTAATTTGACCTTAATTAATGTATGGGACTAATGGAAGTAATTTTTGTTTATTATTGTTAAGGAGGCACAGCGGTTGAGTTCTCTGCGAGAGTTTGGACCGAAGACAAACTGATGAATGAGAAAACTATTTTAATGCTGCATTCAGCCAATGGCAAGCAGAGCTCCCAGAACTCACAGGTTCCTGATGGTTACATCACTGTTGCTCGTAAGCATATTCTTTATTGGTTGAGAAGTGTACTATAACTAAGTAGTTCTCATGTTGTTTCGTTTAACATGTTTCAGCAATATTTAATGCTCCCGTTAAAAGTTAATTTGTAGCTTTTAAAGATTTAATAGATAACATTAGTGACTAGATTAAAAACTACCTTATATGCACATAATATTAGCGAACATATTAAATTATTACTGTTGTAAGAGTGTTTTGGGATTTTAGTTTGTAAAGGCCTTTTTTCATTTTAGTAGCTTCTGCCACAGTAGCCGCTGAGTCATTGTGCCAAGTTTTGTTGTTGTGAGTGGTTAGGTTATGTCTAAAAGTTGTACTTTGCCGTAGTGTTTAATTATTATGTACCGATTTTTGTGATGGCTGATAAATTTGAGCAATGAGCTTGCATCAAGTTTTACTTTAAACTTGAGAAATCATCAACGGAAACTTTTGCAATGATTTAATAAGCTTTTGAAGAAAATTCACTGAGCAGAACACAGGTTTTTTAGTGGTACGCTCGTTTCAAAGCTGGTAGAACTTCAATTGAAAATGATCATCTTCAGGACGGCCTTCCAAGAGCAAAACAGATGAAATTGTTGGAAAAATTCGGCATTTTATAATGAAGACCGTTGTCAGACAATAGATGACTTATGTAGTAGTGTTGGTATTAGCTATGGAAGCTATCAATAAATTTTAACCGAAAATCTAGGTATGCATCAAGTTGCCACAAAAAATGGGCCTCAGCTTTAGACTGTTGATCAGAAACAGCGCTGTGTTGGTATGTGCAGTGAACTCAAAGAGACATCGGAAAGTGACCCCATATTCATATTTGAGGAACATAACTGGTGATTAACCCTTTGAGCCCCGGACCTAAAAATATAGTTTGTGCAAATTTTTACCAAGTCTAGTTTTGAAAGTAACTGTCTAAAAACCCCAAGGCCTTTTCAGTGATTTTGTACAATTTCATTTGAAAAATCATACCATCACTAATATACTAGCTAATGGCCTAAATAATACATTAAAATGTTTGGAATAAGGTACTTTACAAATAAAAAATTGAATAAGGGCTAAACAATTTTTATGTACTTTTATACATGTAAAATAACGCATATGTGCAAACTAAAAAAAAGAAAAAGTTACATTTAACATTTTTTAGAAGTAAAACAAGGAACAATTAACCTGTGGAAAATAATTTTATTTCATTTGACATGTTATTGCAAACATACAAAAAATTTTCAGACAGATTAGTTCAATAATAAATATTTTGTAAAATATTTTTTTTTAATGACACAAAACCTGTGACGTACTAGGCCTAGGTTGTGTAACATTATTCTGAGCTGATGTAGATGGTATCTCAGGTGTTAAGTCTTTAGCACTAAATAGGCCTACATTTCTGCCATTCTCACTATCATATTTAGGATCATACGTCGGATCAAGGTCACTATCATCATCAAAAATATCAGATAATACTGAATCGTCATCTGAAAAGTCTGTCAAAAAAAAATTGTCTGTCAATTTCACTTGAATATTCTGCTAGGTTTGAGTCACCCATTATTTACAAAATAAAACAATATTTCATACTGAAAGTACCGAAACAATAATATAACTGTCTACTCACAGAAACGAACATCAAAATAAACACAGAAGTGGAACAACACAACACAGTCTACTAAATGTAACAATGACACAGCAGATGCAGATGTTGTTCTTAGTAACAACTGATCTTCTTACTCTTTCTTTAGGAGTAGTGTCAATATTATTTAGTAACCTTTGACCATGCAATCATATTGTATATGTATGAAAATAACATTATAAGTTCTAAAACCACTGGTGTCGCTAAAATTAAACACTTAAGAGCCATTTATAATAACTTATATCATGCCGACGACATATCGTCGGCTGGGGTTTCTCGCACTATTTTTATCGCCGGAATATCGTCGGCCTGGGGTTTTTAGACAGTGAAATTTACCGACGATATACCAGCGACTGGAGCTCAAAGGGTTAAAGTTGATTTTATGGTTATGATCCTGAAATAAAACAACATAATAATACTGGTTAACATAATCAAATCAGCTGTTTAAAATACAGCAGAGGTTTTTAATGAGAATACATCACATTTCAAATTTATACATGTTAACCGTTGAGTTTATCAAAAACTTTTACTAGACATCAAATTTAGTTAGTATTATTAGTAACAATGGTTCTATCACGAATAATAAGTGAGATAAAAGCGATTATCCAAACTTTTGCAACTTAAACCTCTGAACAATAAGTTGTAAACCACCCTAGAATGTGACAACATGTTTTTTAAACTTGTGACTCCTTTACTGTGACTCCAAGTCAGATCTGTATATAATATTTATAGACTTTAAAAAAGCATACGATAGTATCTCTAGAAGTAGTCTATGGAACATTTTGAAAAGGTTTAGTATCCCAAATAAACTGATAAGTTTAGCAAGACTCTGTGTAAGCAGCTCCAAAGGAAAAGTACAGGTGGGAAAGGAGTACACAAACTTGTTTAATATAAATACAGGAGTGAGGCAAGGTGATGGAATATCACCAATTCTATTCAACTTTGCTCTGGAAGAAGCACTAAAAAAGATAAAGGGGATGCCTGAAGGAGTAAAATTGGGAGATAAGTTCAATATCCTGGCATTTGCAGATGATGTAGCCATTCTAGCTGAGAGAAAGAGGGACAAACAGACTAGTAGAAGCCTTTTTAGTTGAGGCTGCAAAGTAGGATTACAAGTAAACGAAGACAAGACGTACTAGATGAAAATAAGCAGAAGAATGGAACAGGAAGGAGAAAAGCTAGAAGTACTCAACCATGATTTCAAGGCTACAAAGGAATTTAAGTATTTAGGAGTGACGATAACACATGACAATAGAGAAGAAGTTGAAGTCCAATGTAGATTAGCAGCAGCAGATAGAACATACTGGAGCCTTGCAAAACTTCTCAAAAACAAACTATTAATGAGGAAAGTTAAATTAAGAATTTACAAAACCATGATCTTGCCAGTTTTGATGTATGGGTCGGAAGTATGGGCACTCACAAAGAAATCCCAAAAAAAGTTAATAACCTTTGAAAACAAAATACTAAGAAGAATTTTTGGACCAGTTCAAGAAGGAGACATATGGCGGATCAGGAAGAACAGAGAATTAAGAGAAATATACCAAGATCCCGATGTGATTGCACTGATCAGGAGTAAAAGAATGAGATGGATGGGCCATGTTGCCCGTAGGGGAGAAGATAAAATGATAAAGAAGGTGTGGCGAGGGGAACCAGAGGGAGTGAGGCCATTGGGCAGACCTAGGATGCGATGGAGAGATCAGGTGGAGAAGGATTTAAGAACGATTGGCGCTACACTGGAAGTGGCTCAAGATAGAGGAAGTTGGAGACATTGTTGGCGAGGTCAAAAATCATCTGGGTTTCGAGTGGCCACAGGAGTAAGAGAGTAAGTAAGACTCCTTTACAATAATCAGATGTCAAATTCTCTAGCTCTTTTAGTGCATACTCAACGTAAGGTAGCGCCTTTGTTATAGACTCATTCTGATGCCACTGTGCTACTAGACTGGCTGATGATGTCACCAGCGGAAACAGTGAAATTGAAGCATTATGCTTTCTAATTATTCCAATTGACTTCAATTTCAATTTTTAAGAAAAACGTTAATTTCTTCCTTCTGCAGATTGGCCTTGAGGGAGCCAAGGCCCTAATCTTATCTTATGTGAATAAGGCGGGCTTGACCTTGGTCCTTTTCTCACCCCTTCCCCCCCTCCGACACCACCTGTCATTCATCTTCATTTCAAGTTGATAATTAATTACTTCCAGTAAATTAAATATATTTTCTGTGCCGGATTGTTTAATTTAAATTGTTATTGTTATTGTTGTTCTTTCGTTTGCTTCTGAACCATACCCGGCAAAACAAACTAAAATAAATTTCTTTAAAGGATAGTGTCTCTAGCCTATGCACAGGCTGCTTGCCCATGTAGGCTAATTTCCAATAAAATATATATTAAGAAATTACAATGTTTTTAATATCTTCCCAACTAATTCATTCTTTGCAGTCATCAAAGTTGAACAAAAGTGTCTGAGTGGATCAAATTTGAACAAACGATAGTTGTAGAAGTGAGTGGCTGTTGTGTGAACTAATAGCGTGTCAGAGTTAATTTTTTTGTGATCTTTAGTCATTCTTCACACTAAAAGTCAATTAAGTAGTAACTAACTACTTAGTGTCAGAAATTGAAACCAACATCCACTGACTCCTTGAATCTAATATCGACACAATTCCAAAAATTAAAGGCTAAAAAACTGTTGTAATATTGAAAATTGTAAAAGAATAGTGTACTGAAGGAAATAAATTTAACATGATCAAATTTTGGTAAATTAAAAAAAATGTTCCTTATGAATCCAACCCGTTTGGATAAAATATCTTGTTTTAATTTTTAGTCCAATCAATTATGAATTCTAACAGATAGTGGCTGATGTAACAGATAATACATATATATTTTATTCAGGTAAATTGAGGGAAAAAGGGGTACGCTGTATCCCGGAGTCTGAGATCGGGCTTGGTGTGCTGTACTGCAGCATGGTCCAATACTGCAACCCTCGCTTCAGTGCCAATTCTGTCCTGGGGTCTTCCAACAGTTCTCTGGAGTCCACACAGCCAGTCAACGTCATATGTCCTGACTCTGAGGTACACAGTACATTATGCTATAGTAGTGCTGTATCCCATACTCTAAGATATGGCTTGGTGTGCTATACTGTAGCAAGATCCAATACTGCAACCCTCGCTTCAGTGCCAAGTCTATTCAGGACTCTTCTAACAGTTCCCTAAAGTCCACATAGCAAGTCAACGTATCATGTCCTAACTCTAGAAGACATACTATAATGGGACTGGATGTTCTGGATCCAGGAATTAGAGCCAAGACTTGGTGTACTGTACTGTATTCAACAGGATATATCGTAACTTTAGTAGACGTACCATAATGCTATGATTTTGTATCATGACTTGGTGTACTGTACTGTATGTCACAGTCATATAATGGGACTGGATGTGCTATATCCTGTAGTTTGAGATAAGGATTGGTGTGCTGTACTGCAGACAACATATGTCCTAACTCTAGTAAAGAAGTACTGTAATGTGGGACGGTATGGTATGTTTCCACGAGTTTGAGATAAGGCTTGGTGTGCTGTACTGCAAGTCAATATGATATGTCCTAACCGAGTTTAGTAGACATACTATAATGGGACTGGATGTGCTATATCCAGGAAATTTAGATAAGACTTGATGTACTGTACTGCACTCAACATGATATGTCCTGACTCTGGTAGACATACTATAATGGGGCTGGGTGTACTATATCCAGGAATTTTAGATAAGACTTGATGTACTGTACTGCAGCCAACATAATATGTCTCGACTCTATAAGCTGTGCAGTAGACTATTCTATACAAGTGCTGGGGGTGTAATTTTTTTTCCCTAAAACAATGACACTACACAACAATATAGTCTTATGATAATTGCATGAGAGTGACTAAGCTGCAATTAGACGAGTGCAATCAGCTGATCTTTTTGCCTAGACAGGATTGTTTTTTAGTTGTGTTTCATGTGCTTTTATTTGGAGCATATTGGTGCAAGTATAATGTAAAGATAAAAAATGAAGTAGAATATAATGCTTTTACAAAGTTACTCTAATTTATTTTCAAATTATCGCTGAGCTTTAAAACAAGTCTTATAATTCTAGTTTTTATACTTGGAGTATTTTTTGGTGTATGGGGAAAACCACAATGTTTTCCATCTTAAGTAACTGTTTAGTTTTAGAAATGTGAGTTTATTCATTTAAGTTTGTGAACATTCTGCAAACACACGCTTTTGAAAGAACAAAAACAAACTCAACTAAAAAAACGTTTTTATTAATTTAAATTTATTCAACTTCACAGATTAAGCACAGCTTCTTTCTTTTTCAGGAAAATACAAACTCCAGTGCTGACAATCAAGATTATATCAACACTGTTCCCAGGTCTTTTGAGTCATCAACTTCCAAGAAGAGGTATTTAATTTTTATTACCTACCGCCATTTAATCACTATTATTTCCATCCATGCTGTTACGATGTTTATATAAAAACTATTAATTGTTACACATTTAAAACTGTAAGTTAATTCATTCTTTTAGTCTTTTCAAGGCTGCTTTACTGTAAAATTTTACAAATGTTTTATTTATTTGCTTGAGAATTATAAAAAAAGGTTTATATATATGATACTGATCACTTAGAAAGACTATCGGAAATTCCTCAACCATTTCTGGTGAAGTAATATTAGCTACAGTTGACATAGAGTTGCTCTACCTTCTTTTCTGTTATGTATATTAATTTGTTTTATTATTATTTGTTTACAGTTAATTTATTGGAGATATTTCTCTTCTAGCTTTTAAAGTATAGGATTACAGTTTGTTATTGCATCTGTAAAATGTCCCATTTATCCTGTGAACATTTATGTATTAGTAATTTAACTGTTTTTTCAGGATGCATGAGGATGTAAGTGAAGATGAAGAACAAACCAGAAAGAAACCAGATAAACGGGGAGAGTCTCAAGATATATTTGATTCTCAAGGCTCTGGTGTCCAGAAACCAAGCTGTAGTGGATTAAGTTTGACCTTGAAGAAGGTCACTCCTGCTGAAGATTCTTCTAAAGAAAAACGGCCAGTCCTAAATTCAAATCCTTCCCTCGATATGTTTGCACCATCCGGTAAAATCTCCTCCACCTCTCATAATCAGACAGATGTCAGACCATCAGGCGAGGATTTATTTGGTTCAACAGGACTTCGGCAAATACAGAACACAAAAGCAGATGATGATGAATTTTCTTTCACTTCAAAAAAATGTCGTAAACTTCAAAAGGAGGCTGAAAACGAGGTTGATGAATTCTCTTTCACATCAAAGAAAAATTCTGCCAAACAACAGGAACGGGTGATAGATGATGAATTTTCCTTTACGTCCACCAAGAGAGCGTCCAAAAGGAACCGAAATAGTGATGTTGACATGTTTGCTTCTAGTAATGAATCCTCTTTTAACAAGAATAACGTCACGCCAGGCCCATCTAAAGTTAGAAGAACCGATAATGAAGGTGAATTCCGTATTGCAGAGAAAAAAATGAGTCCTTTGAAGGATAACGTTTTTGTTTTCCCGGAAAAGCCTAAAAGAAAGCGTAACAATGAAAGTCTTATTGTTGATGATGAACCTGGCCCAGAGGTTAAAGTAGCTCTGTTTACCAAGCAAGAAGAACCTATTGTAGGTCCAAGTGACATGGAAATGGAAAAAGAAGCAGTAAAACAAAGCACTGTAGATCCGAAAGTTCTGGTCACGTATAGTAAACTTAATCCACCTGTAGTAAACATTAAAAAGGTATGTGTTTGGTTGTATAGTGTAGGGTTTAATATAATTTGATACTTATTTTGACTTCTTTGTTTTTTCTCTTAATTATTATTATTTGTTAATTATTATTTGTATCCAATTGTAATAGTGATATGATTTACAATCCAATAAAATTTAATTTAAAATTTAAATTCATAAAAATATGATAGGATAGTTACAGATATTTTTATATAGTTGTATATATGAGACACTAATTATTAGCTGATATACTGAAAACTGTTTTCTTCTTAAATGTTATTACACGTTTCAACAATTTATGCATGATTAATTAAATCCTTTATGGTGTTTTACTCATATATTTGCAATTGGCTACATAGGTAATGAAAATGAGATTAACCTTTTACAACACAAAAAGATTTTTGCATTATTTTGTGTAGTATTTATGAATTTTTAAAATATAAAATGCCCTACATAGTAAAAGTGCAAATGTATTGTTTGCCCTTTCAAACTTTTTCGTCCTTTCACAAGTACACACTCTGTGAATAAATTCCCACATATTTTGTGAATAACTATAAATACATTGAAATATACATTTATCTTATATGTATATTTTACTACATATAATTGTATGTGTAAATAAAATGCAATATATGAAGTATAAGTTGAATTTTATAATTCGGTGAATAGTAAACTCTAAAGTGTAGTGAAAAATAGTTTTCTGATAACACTTTCAGTATATAATTCTGTATTAGGTATGGCCATCTCTGTCTGTGTAAGTTGAGGTGTAAAATGATACTTGTTGATGCACCTGTAGAGGACTTGCTGAGAGATTCTATATGTAATCACAAATCCTTAAAGGATTTTTGCACTAGTGTCGAAACAGAAAAGGTGTTGACAAATCGACAAACATTTAAAAAAAAACCAACAAATGAGATGGTTAATGATTTGTTATTATAATAATTACCTGTTACTTGAGATGTATAAAGTTCACTGATGTTCATTGCACTTTTTTCATTACGAATTGCATCCAATCCTTCAGAGTTACTTATAGTCACCGTTTCACCATGTTAAAAAATATTTTACAAGTAAAAATTAATATTATAGATACATGTCTATTATCAAATTGCTCACACTAGTCAAAAACAATAACTCTGTTATCACATGTCCGTTAGCTAAATGCTTATGTACCAACTAATTAACATTGGTTTCCCCCTGGTAAAAATCACAGGAAAGTGCAAGGAAGTGGAGGATGGAAAAAATTCATGGATTCACCAATTCCAGTTTAAAAGTTCATTAATTAAGTTTATGCTTAAAAAAAATACTTTCAATTTTCTCCGATGAAATTGTTTAAAAAATCTAAGATAAAATCATATCATTTTGAAACCTTCTAAAATGAATTAACTGCAATTTTGTATTGTTCATTTGGTAACCATTAGAAATGAACCAATAATTTTATTTTGATAGGAACTGGCATGTACACAAATTTTCCATTGTTTTCATTATTGTATTAACAAGTTGGCATGTTGCGCAGACGGAGCAGGTATAAAATGTTTGCGGCCGGCTGTGCTTCACGTCAGACTGTGAAGAGTGGCTGAGCGAGGATTCCGGCATCTCTATCTGAATGACGATGTCCCTGAACTTCAGGTAGGTCAAGCCTTGAGAAAATGTAGACACCGTTTGACAGGGAGACGTCTAGCAGGAGTTCAGAAGAGAAGCCCGTAAAACAAGAATAGTTTAGGCTGCAATGAACAAGTTTATCAACTGTTACTTTTTAAGATATCCAGAGACCAAGCGTTGTGAGCCAGACATCCCCATAGACCAATTATCAAGTCTATAAATTTTTCAAGGCAATATAGTGGCAAAATACATTGTACCTGATTGTTAGAAACCGTCATATATCTATGGGTATACGACTTTTCTTCACATGGTGGTAGCGAACGTGTTAAAGCTTTGCTAGTGTGTGATACTGCTCAAAACAATGATATATACAAAGGGCGACCTCACATGTTGAAATTTATAGCTGGTTTCTTCTTCTTTGTCCAGTTCAAGTGGTGTGTTTGCACACATAGCACTGCCTGAGTAGTTTACGCTTCTTTGTGTCATTCTGGGGGAGTGGCCTTATAAAATGGCGACCTTGGAGGCGTAGCGGGTCTTGTGTCCTACCTCCGTAAAATAGTTTTAAAGGTTATCACCATGTGCCACCACGATACAGGACTAGCAACACTGTACAGCGACACTATTAGGAACAACTGAAAAGTTCCAAAAATCTCTCGCTAGACGTCACAGTAAGTCAGTGAGAACGAACTGACAGTCATTAGTCTGCAACGGAAAATGCCATGCTTCCCTCATATGGGACCAAACGGCAAATGCCGTGCTCCCTCATATGGGACCAAACGGCAAATGCCGTGTGCACTCATTTGGGTATGTTTTGCGGCATAGGTTAAGGATGTTGTATACTATAGTTTTGCATTTATTTATGACATACTTGGAGTTTTTGTTTTTTTGTTTGGTCTGATTAAGATTTTTGAAATTTGTATTTTAGTACAAATTTGTTTGAACACAAGCTCCTTTGTTCTATCAAATAGTATACAACCATTAACCCTTCTTCTGAAGTTTTATTGGAATCAGAAATCAGAAATCAAAATTCTTTATTACATGGACTTTGAGAACAGTAATAGTGTCAGTTAATACAAATACGAGTGTTAATACAATGACAGTGCGTGTTTTCCCAATGGAAATCAGAATAAAAAGATATAGTCTTTATGGCAGTTTTCTTATAAACTCCTCCACTGTGTAGACTGGATTCTCGGTCAACCAGGCATTAAGCTTGCGTTTCAAGGCATCACTTGTCACTCGTTTAAAGTCTGCAGGAAGAAGGTTGTACAGTTTGGCACCAATAGAAGTGGGTTTCTTGTCATGAAGGGCCGTCCGGTGTCTAGTGACTGGGATTCTTGACGCATGTCTGGTGTTGTAATGGTGTCTTCTGATGTTGTTGGGGAGACCAAGTCGGTCTACATGGAGGATGACTTCTTGAATGTAGATTGCTGTGGCAGTTTTAATTTTTAATTCCTTAAAAGCATCTCTACAGCTGTCACGTGGTCTCAGGTTGGCTAGGGTTCTGACTGCTAGCTTTTGCCCTGTCAACACTCTCTTGAGGTTATAGGCTGATGTACTGCCCCACACTATAATGCCATTGGTTTTAATGCATATGTTAGCATAAGGATATATCAGACAGTAATTTATGGATAAAACACATCAATTAGTATTTAACTCTCCAATCAAACCAAATAGAAAATGTAACTTTAGAACAATGATTGGAACACAAAACATAGGTGTATTTAATCAATGAAGTAAACGCCAAACCAATAAAATGATACTGAGGACTTCAAAAATAGTTTTTACTTTTCAACACGCTTCTGTGTAATACAGAAATCATAAAGACCTTTAAATTTGAGAATTAGAGAACACAAAGGTATTACAAAAAAGGGTTTAGTGGGAAAGTCTAAAAATTTCTCAGCATTACTGGCCTGAATACCATGAAGTGTGTTGAATTTATCAAAATGTATTGTATAGAGAATTTATTCAAATAAAAATAACTGAAGCTTCATACATACAATTTGAACAAGCAATGTAAACTTTGTTTTGAAGTCAGTCTACTTAAGGCACTAGTAATATAATCAGTGTTATCTATGAAATCTAACCAAGATTAAATGACTGAGGTCCAGAAAAAGAGATAGGAGTAAACTGTAAGCTGGATATGACTATCCACATATATTTTGAGGATTCAACAGGTCTGAAGAATACATAACGAGCTATTGTGCAAAGTAGACTATTTCCATTTTCTATGTTTTTGAGACAACTCCAAAATTGTATTCGTCGTATTGTTTTACATCGTACTAAACAGGTTTTATTAAAAATTAGCTACATATACAATCCTGAATAACTTTTGTGTAACAATTTATAACTGTCTTTTAAAATTTAGATTAATCCATAGCTGTTTAATGTACACCCTTGAGCGATTAATGTAAAAATTGTTGGTAGGGCACTTTACATGAAACTGCCTATTAAATTTTTGTCATTTTGGCCAATTTGATCTCCTTTTTTTTAACAATCTAATGTTAGATTTAGTACAAATCAGGTTATATCCAATTTTTTTTAAATATTATGATATATCCATAATAGGTAAAATAGGATACCTTTTACAAATCAATTTATATCCAACTAGGCTACTTATTAAATAATTGAAAAATGTACAAGCGTCTGAGATAAAAAACTACAATATCAAACCAAAGGAGACAAAGAAGAAATTAATAAACATCCAGCAATGTATTAGTTTGCTAAAAATTACTACTTCCTTCTGTAACGTTACCAAATTGATGTATAAACTTGTTTTGCAAGATAACTCCTCAGAGATGTCGGTTCAGGTTTCAATTGTAACGCTTAAATTTTTTTGCTATGATATTGTAACTAAATAACGATAGTGAATTGTTTCTTATTCTAGGAAGTTGAAGATGAAGAGGTTGATGAACTAGCCAAAGAGTTGCATAATGCTACTATAGTTGTGTTCAAGCCACTTGTCGTTGTAAAGCCAAAGCCAGTTGAGAGAACTACTGTTGCCTCAGGCAAGAACTTCAAGAAGTTCCGAAAAGTAAGTGTATTACTTTTATTCAAAAGCTAATTACATGATATACACAGATGCAAACTGTGCAGCTTGGAAAACTGCAACACTGTGGTAGACTTTACAGGAGCTCTGTACAGCTATCACACGTGTTGAAAGATGAAAGATGTTGAATTATCATTCAAGAATTTGAAATATTACTCATTGAGTGACAGCTAAAATTCAAGGCCTCATTGTTAAAACATCCATTAATACAAAAAGAAGTTCAATTTTTTTATGGAATATTTATGTGTAGTTGGAAAACAGGACAAAACCGTATCACTTGGGTTGTTAATGCTTACTTCAAAAACTGGAAAATCGTCTATTTTTTAATTTCCAATGAGATGATTACTAGCTACTAGATGAGCACATTACTAGTCCACAAAGAGCAATTTTGGTACAAGCTCATCTTTTGGATGCAAGGTAAGACTAAGTATACAAATTTGATTAAATCTTGAAATAGGAATGGACGCATCTAGGATACTATTTTAGAGCCATTAGAAACATTAATTCTCTCTTTTTAATGTTCAACATTTAAGTTTTTAGTGTTAATTATTTTCAGAAATATTTATTAAGAAATTATTTTGAATAATTTACATAGGATCAATGTTGATCAGATCTACTTTTTCTATACACTGTTCTGCAACCTTACTCATATTTATGAAAGTTGTGATGCCGTCTTTGTTTTCTAAAAATTGGTTTTACATGTCACAAAAAATGAGTGAGCTTTTAAGTTTTGTACATCTGTTTTATGGTTTATTAAAAATAAATTTATAAAGTTTGCATTTTCAGGTGCAGTGTTAGACCATACATAGTGCTTTCTTACATTTCATTAAGTTAAAATGCTTGGATCAATTTATTTGACTGCTGCTGGGAAATTCAATTTTTGACATAGTAATTGGTTATACTCTGATTGCCATTATCATGGGTGACTTCAGATGATAGACCTGTTGAATCATTGAGTCTGCTAGCAACATAATTAGCAGAACTCAACAATACTTTTATCACTTTCATTCTAAACCCTCAAGCTGAAGTTAGGTTACTTAACATATTGTTAAGAAATTATACTTTTATGGATTACAATCAAAACTTCTCATTTTAGATAGATAATAATTTTATTAAATACTAAAATAATTTTTTTTCTTTTGTATAGAGTTTTAGCATTGAAAACTTGCTTCATGAAGTGCACGGTAATTTTAAGGGTTTATGTTTGCTGATAAATAAATAAGCATGATATATTGGCATTCTCTGTCTTTAAGCCTACTTAAATTTGTGTGTACTTTACTTTTTAAAATTGTTGTATTTTTATGTTCAAAATATTTGTATTTTTTTAAACTTTCATGCAATATAAACATAAGACAATCTTGTTGAAATTTACATTGGTATTGGGAGGCAGCTATAGGTAGCAATACATCCACTAGTTTATGATCACACTCTATTCAATAAGTCATTATATTAGGATGGCCGGGTGGTCTAAAGCACTAGTCCCAAGAATTAGAACATCTGCTTTGAGTTTAATTCCAGTTTATGATATTTGTAATCCAGATTCTACAAGTACACCGTTTAGTCTTGTTCCATTGTTGTCTACATGTATGGCCTACACTTGCTTACACATGATATTTATTGGGTTTTTGTTTATGTGCATAATTTATAATTGGCTAATTCTTTAACAGACCTTCTATAACATGTGTTAAAGAGTCATAAATATATCTTCCAATGTCCATCGCTGAAAGAATGACTATCACTTTTTGTAATACCTATTCTAATTTATGTAATGCACTGTTGACCTATGTGGACTTTTTTACACTTACACATGTACGTGTCTTAGTGGAGAATATAACTGTAATTCTTTGAATAACATATTTAAAGTGGTTGACTTTAATGCTTCTGTTACACTCTAATGAATAAAAAAATAAAACCATGGATACGAATGTTAATTTTAGTAAAAAATCAAATACATATTAAAAAATTAATAAAGTATTTACAATTTCTTAATTTTGTTTAAACATTTTATTTTACAAAAATTGTTTGAAAAAGGTTACTGAGATCAAGAAAGATACTCTTTAATTCTGTATGGATCTAGTATAGTTTTAATTTTGTTTTCATGTATTTGAAGTGTTCTTGATTTTTTTGACTTACAGTTTTATTAACGTCTATTAATTTTTCCCTTTTCTCAAAGTGTGGAACTTTGACTAAATAACTATAACAATCACCATACTTTCCCAACAGTTTTTCATGATTAATATCATGGCAAATGAACGTTTTTGGATGTTTTATCTATAAACATGTCTGTTTTTAACTAATCAAGCCCGGTTATTCATAGGTTGTGTCATTGAACAAGAGAGCAGTTCCTCATATAATCGGTGGTAGTGACTTGGTGCCCCATAACGAAATCTTAGAGCCCCCAGACGACTTTTTACTACCAGATCTTCCCAAACACCAGCCCACCCCTGAGGACGACTGGGGCTTCCAGAACACCAAGAAGAAGGGAAAAGCTTATTGAGCAACCATTCTTACTTACCTATCCATACTGCACTCATTTATTGTCGAATATGACGTATTTCATCAATCTATGTTTTATACTTTCACAAATAACAAGCTGTGATTTAGTTAAGTTATACAATTTAGTTTTAATGAATTGATTGTATAGTGTGAGGTTAGTGCCTTATAATAAAGTAAATTTAATGTTTGTTTTGTTTTGGTTGAAATGTTTGTACAACTCAAATGCGAGGTGTCCTAGTTTATTCATATGTATTTTTCCTAATTTCTATACTGAATTAAATATTGTATAATGAAACCTATATAATAAAATATTTCCTTTTATTTTTATTGTTTATTCAAAGTAACATAATTTGTTTACTAATTTTTATTAAAAGTAGTAACTGATCAATTGTGTTTTCTTTAGTAAACCTTTATTTGCTATAGGCCTATCGTTACTGTTAAAAATACATACTAAAATCAGAATAGGTGATCTATAATAATACATGAACTTCAGTCAGCACTTGATCTGTTATAAAACATTTCCCTGATCGTAATACTAATAACAAGTTTGTGTCTGATACTTATTAACTCCTCAGTGATGTCTATGTCTAACCTCTCTACACTTCAAAATTTTAAACTTATCTAATTTAATAGTTCATACGAGTATAATAAAATAATTGTAATAGTAAAGTAAATTCTGAACCCCTCATCTTATTTTCTGACGTGATAGAATAGCAGAACACAGGCTAAGCCCTTTATCAAAAAAGTGTTATAAAACTATACATCAATGGTATATTCTGTTTTATCTTAACCTTTTTTTTTTCATAATAACTGCATATAGTTTTTTCTATAAATCATTATCACTTTTGTTGAATTTAGTAAAGGAAGTGAACACTCACACACTAGAACCAGAGTTTATACAATTTTTAAGCTTGTAAAAGACAACAGCATCTTAGCGGTGATCACAAGATCTGACCAGAATCAGTTATGTTCTCTATAATATATTTTTTTGTTAATTCTAATAACGGATAGAAATATGTCGTGCCAAAATAAAACAACCGAAATAAATTTTTAACGAAAGTAAATAATTTTTATTAACCTTTTGAAGAGTAATCCAAAATATTCCAAATAAGGACTCATCATAAAATTGACTTGACATTACATGAAAATTTCCGTCATTTAATCAATGGAGTTTAATTTAAACTGCTATTAATTACGAAAATATTAGTAAATGCGAGGGTGGTGAAATATTTTGGCCATAATTTTAAAACTTAAAAGTATTTGTGAAGATCTGAAGGTGAACATAAAACTATCGTAGTTGAACTATCCAACTTTTTATTTCATTTCATTCTACTACCTATAACTGTACAAAATGATTTATTGACATTATTTTAGTTCTATTGTCCTCTGTTTACAGTGCATTTTTTTAAAATTAGTATATTCTTATTTTTATTAGTTTCTAAATTGATTGAAAAGGTACAATGAAATGTGGAAAACATATCTGTGACTACAGTCATAAAATTTGTAATGGCTTGCAAACTATTCTGATGACAGCTGTAGCATTGATGACAACTCTTGATGTTTTGGAGTATGATGGGGAATATTATGTCAAAGACATTTTTAAGTATAGCAAATGACGTTTTTTGGCAATTAGGAAGAAAAATACTAGGGAAACTACTAAGGATATTTCCAGAATGGGTAATGCATGCCTAATCAATATAATTACACTTTTATTTCAACCACATGATAAAAGTAATAAAAAGGTTACACATAATAATAAATTATATATATATATATATATATATATATTATATATATTATATGCTTATTTGCAAAAGATTATTTCTTTTGACACAGGTAATTTTGACACTTCAAGATCAGTTTACTCATTGTGATAAATAATTAATAAAAATTATATGCAATCATCCCATGTTGAGCTATTTAGTTATGGTTTTAATTCAAATATTTCACAGAAACAACCATAATATACAGAATGCCCAAAGTTTCCAAAACTCAGCAAATAGGTTGACACAAATCCTGATGAAATATATTCTTCTACCCTCTTGATGGCCTATTGTACATACAATAAAACACTATGGGTCAATTGACCCGCATTGAGACTCAAAATTTTTGCTCAGATATTCTTTCAAGATACACATTTATTTACAGTTATGATACTTGAATGATAATATAAATTCTAATTACGAAAATTTTAACTGGGGATACGAAATTGCAAGAAGTACTGATTACTGGTTTAGCCATACCAAATTTCGTTAGTCAAAAGCCTCATGGCTTTGGAAGGGGAGACTTTCCTTTAAGCAATAATATGTTCAAACAAACAGAAACAGTTATTGTTAAAATATTTGGCCAATGTGACTGTGAAACTAATGTTTTTAGACTTATATAGAAGAGTCACAAATATTGAGAATGATGGGATTTTATAAAAAGTGATAAAAATGTGTCCTAAAGGTAATTTTCTGTAAAAAGCACACAGATTATGAATAATTGGTATTCCAATCCATATAAATTTAACGGGTATATGATCAAAATATAGGAGCATGTGATACTTTGGATGCTAATTTGAAACAACATTCCACGCCTTTAAAAAATTGGAACAAAGTGAAGTTATGGTGTGATAAGCATAATGTAACCACGGTTACTACTGTGAACAAGCATGAAATGGTAAGTGTAAAAAAAAATGTGAGGACCGTAGACTGACATGTGGTAATGTCGTTCAATAAAATAGCAAGAATGGTTATCTTATTTACAAAAATTAATTAAGTAACTAATTCTAATGTATTCATTATATCATGAACTTTCAACTGAACCTCATTGTTACAGTTGTTTGCTCATTGTCTCATGGCTTGTGGGCTTCTCACATCTCCCTGACATAATATTTCCTCACCTACTATCTGAGCATTCGTCACAAGAGAAAACTCTAAAGAGACCTAACTGCTATATGTGCATGCACATAACCAAGAACACTACATCATGGCAAAAGAATACCACTTATGAGAGCGCTTCATGTGATGCGTCATGAATGTTTTCTTTTCTTAGACCAATGCATGCACTAAATCTATAAGAACAACGTTAAAAGTGGCACCTATTACCAAGTAATAAATTCACTTTAGATGTAAAATGCAGACAGATGTTAATGAGTTTGTTTTAAATTCGATCAACCCTTTACAAGATCTTCCAACCACGTCTAGACTTGAGCTATAAATGAACTCTGCTCAGCTTTCAGCTACTTGATCGTAGCTGTTGTATATGCTATAGTTGGGTAAAAATTCGATTCACTGAAAAATGTTATCTCATTTATTTCTCTGAAGGGGCCAAATATTTTCATAGCTGACAACAGGAGAACCTTTCAGGATCAGGAGGGAATAATTTGCTGCCTTACTTACTGTTTTCTCTCTCATTGATGGATCAAAGACCCTGCACTTAGTCCTAAAAAGACAGTTTAGATTTTGAAGATGTCTCTGTCCTATTAGCATGCCAAGTCCTTCTTACTTATGTCTAGGGGTCTCGTCTTTAGATTTAAAGACAAACATTTTTGAGATTCTGTCACATGATGAATTTATTAAAAAACTCATATTTGACCCTCTTTTTGTTAGTAATTTACTACAGTACATATCTGCTGTATAAAAAGGAAACTCACAACTCAGCCCTACTAATTGCTATCAGAACCTTTCTTGACCATTACACATCCTATATAATTTTCAAGACACCTAGCCAAAGACCACTTTGTTCCTTCTAACTGCCTTATTCACCCTCTGCCCCAGATGATATATCCCAGAGCAGCATTCAGTGCCACAGCTGAACAGAAGCACATAACTCCATAAAAAATCTGAAAGAATACTTGGGCTCATCAGTCACACCTGTCGGCAGAGAACTTCTCCATTGCATCATTTTAAGCTCTCTATGTTGCACTTGTTCAGCCTATCTTGGAGTTCTCTACGGTGGTCTGGTCCTCTACCAACAAGCCTCTATTCTGAATTCAGTGCGGGAGGCGGTTTCTCAGGATAGTCGGCATCAAACTTGGCTTCTGGTACAGGATGTTGATGTGCAAGAAATTCAACGCAGTCTTTAACTACCCACACTTGCATCCTGAAGAATATTAATAGACATTGATTTTCTTGCAAAAATTAGTGAATGGTCTCATCAACTGTACGGAGATTCTCCGCCAGATTAATCTTCATGTTCCTCGTGGATCCTGTCAGCTTTTCTGCAAGCATCACCATCCTAGAAACTCCCACTACCACAGTACTATGCCTAGACTATTGAGAACTGGTAATGCGGTATATCCTAAAGTTGATTTTTTTGGTTCCTCTCTTGCTGCCTTCTAAAACAGATTAGCTACTATAATTATTATTGAGTAGTTGTCCTCTGACAACTGTATTAATTTATTCATAAATATATTATGTTGTTATTATTATGTATATTATTATTCTTGGTAAATATTATAAACCTAGTTATTGTTTTCAAAATTAAATAATTTGTTACGGTTGTGCTGTTAGTTTTTCCACCATTTTAGTCTAGTGTTTGTTTTTATATTATCTAATTTTCTAATTTAATCTATTGTTATCAAAGGACTTGAGCTGTTATTAAAGTTGCCTTATTAATGATTTTACAGTAGGTACATAGTATTATTTTGTTATATTTAAAACTATTTTATATATTTTAATATTAATTTAGTATTTATTGTTATATCATTATAGCTGCATGTTAATTAGCCATTCTCCATTATTAATTAAATGTAGAAAGGTGTATTGTTGTGTAACAAATAAATCTACTTACACATACACTACCCTCTGAAGCTTCTTTGCTGCTGTAATTTGATCTGCTTACAGCCACCATTAAAGCTGCCTCTGTGACCATTATTTTTACGTATTTTATTTTTTCTGAAGGGACTTTTAAAAGCACCTAGTCTTGATTGCTTTGGATATAATTTTTTTTTAATGAGAATTACAGCCCGCTCTCGATAATATTATTTAGATATTTGGCAATATTATAATTTTGTGTTATGCTAGTAACTTCCAAAAATAGGTTGATCTAACAAGAAAAGGTAATGGTTACTATGTTTGTTTTGACTGTATTAATCCTAAATCGTTACTTTGACAGTTGCTTATAAACATCTTGAAGGTGTAGTGTAGTTTCTGTGGTACCTCTGTTTTGCCTCTGAGCATAAGTATTAGATCGTTAGCATAACACTATCTTTAGCTTTATACCTCTTTCTTGTCTTTTTTTTTCTACAAAGGTCCAGGAAAGGGTACTCCTTCATGTGGCCTTTATTTCAGAGCTATACTTTAACAGTTCCCTTTTTGAGCTTTCTTCAAACTTGACGACTGTTTAAAAGAGCTAATCTGTAGTTAACAATATCTGGAGGATATCTCTTTCATCAATGTCTTCACAGAAGTATATACAACCTTTGGAAGCACCCTCAATATCTATACACTGTATATGCCACTATACAGAAACTAGAACTTAGAAGCCACTTATTAGAAGCATATGCAATGAGTTCTGCCACAAAAGCCACAAGTATTGAAGGGGCTCAAGAACGCTTCCTGCATGGTTACTCAATTATTACTTATCACGCATCTTTAATTCAAGATGGTAGCAACAAATGAAATATACTTCTTTTCTGTTTGTACAGAAGAGATAGTTTTTTTAAAATCTTTTTTCCTGTATTCAAGTTGGGCACTTCCATGCAAACTCCATTCACGTAATAGATTGGCACAAATGAAGAGTTTCTTGATTTCATTTTGCTTTTTTTCTTAGTCCTTCTGTGTGCCAAGGCACATTTTTTAGCATATTGCTGCTAAGAGGAAATTTGTTTCTATACATTTATTATGGCATTTTCTACCGTACTGGCTGACTTCTAAAGTTTATATTTACAGATACTGGAAGTTCACATAGTGATGGACCAAATCCTAATCCTGCAGTTGTGTGGCCAGTCAGACAAGAACTCATATCGTGAACTTCCTATACAATGTCCTGAATGAATTAAAAATCCAAGTATGGTTACTCACAAAGCTTTTCATAGACTTAGGGTTTTTGGATTTTATTTATTTTGTGACTGGAGATTTTAGTTCATATCCTAGTTCTAAGTTAAAAGTTAGATATACTGCTCAGTGCATTCACTGTTGTTTACAACTGCAGACAATTATTGTATCATATAACGTTGTGCTCAAATGACAATGTTTCTTTACAAAATTATAGCGTTTGGAGTTAGTTACATTAAATTATAATGGTTTGTAGATTTGCAGCAATCTGTAAAACTTTTATATCAAATGTTAACCTCAGGTAATAACAAAAAGGTATGCAAAACATTTATTTATTTTTTTTATAAACGTAAAAATCTATATACTTATAAAATGTATGTTGTATCAAAAGTAATTGAATTTTCCAAACCATCGAAGAAGAATAACAATGAAAAGGAACATGAACATTGCAGCAGCCAACATGCTGATGAATCCACTCAGAGATATCTCATTGCTGGGAGGTTTGCAGTAAACCAGCAGACCGGTCTGTAACATATAGAAGCAATAATTTACATGAGAATGGCTTATCAATAAACTGAATACAAAATGAAATAAATAGAGTTTAAATATGAAAGGCATAAAGAGGATGACCTTTTAGGGATGCTGGTTCTCCACAAATTGATGGTTGTCCAAAAATAATATTAATATTACTATACAACTTTGAAGGTAGTTTCACTGCAAGAGACAATGGAAAGAAGAAGAATACAGTGGATGGGGCATGTGAAGAGGATGGGAGATAATAGAATGCCTAGAATAGCACTGGAGAAGGAGGAAAGAGGAAGAAGACCAAGAGGAAGACCGAGAGGAAGATGGGAGGACCAAGTGTGGAAAGACATAGAGAGAAGGGGACTACAGAAAATACAGGTGGAGGAAGAGGAGACCTGGAATGACAGACAAAAGTGGAGGAGGCTATGTACGACGACCCGTGATAACGGAAACGTCGGATGATGATGATGATGATGATGATGATGACTATACAACTTCACATTTTATGATAACATTTACTGGAATAATATTTGTCTAACGATGATCTATTAGAGCCTTGTTATTATTTTGCGGTGGGATATCAAGAAATACACAAAATAGCTCTGTGTTAAGCAAAGCATTTATCTACTTTACTCCTTGTTGGGAGGGAGTAAATTACTAATCTGCATAGCAAATAAAAAAATAATTCGCAGAACACTTGATCAATAAAGTGATGAAAACTAGATTGACGTACTGTATGTGAGGTTGGTCATTTCAACTATTTAATTGTATTAATAAATACCTAAATGTGATATTGCCCCTTTCTTATTGATATAGTTCATAAATACAAAAATTAGAGTCTGTATCTTCAGTAGCAATTTATTTTGTTTAATCTTTCAGTCTTAAAACTAAAAAAGATTAAAACATAATACTCCTGTACAAGACAGTTTTCCATTGGAGTAATAATGGTAGCATAAAGTAACTCTTGTTTATTGGGCAAATAAACATTTGGTAGCTATGTTATGTTGTAAAATACAGTGTTCCTCAGTGGCTTTATGTTGAAAAAGAAGAATAATATGAGGGATTTACATTATTCAGGTGTCTACCAAAAGGACACATTGACATATTATTTTGGTTCTTCTGGTAAATCTTAGTTTGAGAGATAATAACCAATTTTTCTTTATCAATATCATTGGTACATAAAATGTTCATTACTTAGACACCCTCTTAACTGTCTTTCTATGACAAAAGCTAAGATAAGGAAAAGTAGGTTAAAACTAAAATTATCATTAGACAATCCCCAGGCTTTAAAATATCCTTAATGTTATTTTATAGTCTTAATGGTGGTTACATAATCAATAAAATTCGTTAATTTCTGTCAGTTCACAATATGAAATAGCTATATGAAATACAATACACTACACTCACAAGAAAGATTCGCAACCAAATTTAATTAATACCATAGCAATACTGTACACAATTTTACTGTACAAAAGATAACTGGGATCTAAGATAGTAGAAACATCAACTTGTCACATGTTCTTTGTTATTCCACAGAGTGCGGCTACAGACAAATAGATGTGGTTACTTCCAGGAATGTTGACATGACCCAATAACCATTGATTGAAAGGTGGTTAATAAGTTGTC
Organism: Homalodisca vitripennis; assembly: GCF_021130785.1. Taxonomy (NCBI): domain Eukaryota; kingdom Metazoa; phylum Arthropoda; class Insecta; order Hemiptera; family Cicadellidae; genus Homalodisca; species Homalodisca vitripennis. Next base: position 132,440,707 of record NC_060212.1, on the reverse strand, counting down.
AACTGTATTTGCCTTTCTATTTCCACCATAACGTTCTCAGCCTAAAACCAGTAGTGCATATAGAAAATTATTTCAGAGAGGCTGACCAAATAGGGATTTGATAATCCTCCCTCGGGAAATGTTGAGCTGTAAGACCTCATAAATGTATTGCAGCTAATCCAATTTTAACCACTTGATGCAATTTTAATGTTTGTGTTTCAAAACTTTGGAGGGGATCCCTCATGTGTGCTCCTGCCTATAACTAAAGAAACCTACTAATGCAATATATCGTGGCCTACCCATCCGCCGTTGTGAGCTATCCATTCGGCCATATCGTCATCTAGGGCCTCTCCTAAGGACTCGACCAGACTGGGCAGGAACTCCGGATGTCCTTGTCTGACGCAATCCACTGCTAGACCCCCCGCGACCGCGTACAGCGACACGATCTTGGCCCAAGTAATGCCGGAGTTGGACAGCTCGTGGGCCACCCCCGTGACCACGGTGTTGACCGCTTTCTCGGTCGCTAGGACCGGGGTGGAGCTCGCCTGCCTTCCCACTCCTGTGTAGAGCTCCGGGTGCAAGCGTTCCAGTTCCTGCCCGATACTGAGCAACTCCGGGAACACCTCTCGCACCACGTAATTCCCGGGCAGACTTGCCGCACTCCGCAGCCTCTGCAGTCCGTACTTCCGGTTGAACATGTTGGACCGCTTCAGCCGACACCGGATGTACTGGCCGCACAGAGTCTTGCCCTGAGCCACGATGTCCGCCGTGGGCACGCTGCTGCTGCGCCAGCCGATCGTGTGGGAGAACTTCCTGGAGACGGCGTCGCTGACGTTGCTGAGGCGCCGCCGCGCTGTCGTGTGGTAGGTCTCGGGCAGTCCCAGCAGGTTGTGGTGGAGGGTAGCCGGAAAGCTGAACTTACGACGTTGTATAGGAGGGGGTTGCATGGACATGCTGTCATTGCTAGCTGAGAACCTCCGTACATCCCCCAAGTTGTTTTCCAACCTAGAACACAATACTATTTTAATGAACTTTATATTTAAAACAGAATCTTTCTAAATATTAGGCTTTGAAACAATTTTTACTGAATTGTAACTGTCACAACCCATCAAGTCCGATAACCTATCAACCAGGACAATAATCTAGATCTGTAAGGGGACTAAGGCGCTCAACCGACCGCCATCCATTGGCTCAAAAATTACCTATACTGTCTAAAGCTATGTCTATCTACACTTTAGCAATTTGTTTCTAAATAACAATTTCTTTTATAATATTCTGTTCGAATAATCATGGCCTGTGTAGTATAATACACTTTTTATCATTACATACAATATTATCACAGTAGTTGGTTTCTCTGAGTCTTCAACTGAAAGTATAGCATAAATCTAGTTTTATTTCTTAACGTATTTAAATATTTTATAAAATATGTTATCTACATGTAAAAATAAAGAAAAAGTCTGAAAAATCATAAATAGAGTTTGGTCATGTGGTGGTATGACTACTTAAATATAACTCTGTTTAATTTAAATATCTGCTTTACTACCGCGTCAGTACACGTTATTTAGTTACGGAGTTCATATATTTAATAACATGAACTCATTTGAATAAAAACTAAGAAAACTGACTATTGCACTTAGAGAACATACTTGAAGACTAAAAGGGCAGCCCAGCGATTAAGACTACGAGTACACGTGTGGGTCAGCGATGTACTCGTATGTCTGTACTATAACCTTTCAGGGGCCACGTATGACCGAACAGACTAGTGTCACGTTATTATAAGTGGAATAATCTCTAATCACAAACAATTGTAAATCTTCATAGTGGTATAACAACGCAGCAATTGCGCAAATTGACACAAGTGTTTAAAAAATCCTCATACACTAAGTCTACTTCGGTGGTGAATACTAAAGTTAATTAATTATATAGCTTTATTACGATTTAATACGCTAGATCTAGCGTCAGCGACTCTATTTCATCACCTTACATGTACAGAACTGTGACGAGGAACTTTTATCTATTTTACCTTGGTATCCACAACAATAAACTCGAAGTAATGGTCTATAATTGCTTCTATAATAAAGAGAAACGCCGTGGCTTCTTTAAACTCGGACAACTGATTTTCCTATTTCAAGTTTCTTAACGATAAAATGCGTATACAGTGTGGCCATGATCTTGTGTTAAAGTTTTTTGTGCGTGACAGTACAACATAAATGTGACTCAAATACGGAATCAAAAGTATTTATTATTCATTCACAGCCAGGGAAAAATACTTTTTTTTTAATACAACATCAACATTTTGCCAAAATTGTAAAATTAATATAATAATATTTTCATACATTTATTGAACTTTATTGCTACCAATGTATTCTAAATTAAGTTTAGTGCAAGTATGGATGGCTTTTAATGGACCTGAATTTCCAGAACGTTAAATTCAGGGAATTCAACTGGGAAGTTCTTATTTCTTGAAAAATTAAAAGAAAAAGCTGACATTCACAATTCTTTATAAAAATGCTAGAGACTAGCAAATGAGAACTTGCTTGCAGTTTAAATTGATTTAATTAACATTTATGGTGATTCAGACCCATTAAAAGTTTCGAAATTTCATAACATTTTTCAGTTTTTTTACGAAATGTTCACGTTTTTATTAAAAAACTAAAATAATTTTTCTCTGGGTATGTGGGAGTAAAAACCTTTTAATTTTCAAGTATTTTAGTCACATTAATGTTGTATTATCACCCACAAAAAAATTAACACAGGTCATGGCTAACCTGTATAAATGAGAATCCATTAATCTGAATTAGCTGTGCGTCAACAAACAGCTATGCATACACTTATAAGAAAACGCCATAACGCCAATAACATACATACCAGTGTTTTAGTTTTACTAATATCGTACAAAATAAATCACTTATACATATCCGTTTTGCGAAGCAATTTATCATAAAATGTTCTGTTTTAAAATCCACTTTTTTAAAGCCTTTAAAGGGGCTAAATTTCCGACAATCTCCAAAATGCCTTCAAAGCAAATAAACTTTTACCACTTGGCTTCATCCGTGCTCATAATTGGGCGAAGTGTATAAAAAGTAGTACTTGATTGATTACGCTGATTTTGAAGCAATTACTTCGTTTCCAGTGAATAAAATTGAAAGTGCTGTCAAAAGAAAGTAGGCTACTTTGCATCACGTTTATCGGACACCGTAGTTGGCTATTTGCTCCACATTCATGTGAATAAAACTCAACAAGTGCTACCTTTTTGTTGTAACTGCTTCGTATTTTTGGAGCCAGGTGTAAGTCAGACTTCGTTTCAATTTAGGGTGGTGTTCGTATAAGTTAATGACCTTCGGTATGTTACTGGTAAACAACTTTTATGGTTTCACGAAGAATATGTAAAATTTTAACTTTGCGTTTCTGCCTAAAAGTGATATTGTACGAAAAGAAGTTTTTGAGAAAATGGAATTTGTTTTATGCACTGTGAATAATCCAGGATTTCAAGTTGGAACGGTTTAAGATGTTGGAGTGCAAGGTTTTTTTGGAAGCCATTACACTTTAAATGTTTAATATTTCAATGATAAAAGTTCCGTAAAACACGAGCAAACACCGTTATGTTCACCATCTGGACCTCCATCTTCATTACTGAATTGAATAATCAAAAGATGATTTGAGCGTTGCGTCACATCAGCCAATTGAGTCTTATTCACGCTTATCTTATCGTATGGGTCTGACAGGGGGTCATTAGTCGTCAATAGTTGAGTAATTACTACGGTGTAGTAGATGGAAAGGAAGCAACAACTGCTATCTGTTCCGGGAAGCCTTTAGTTGTAACTACGTAGTGATAGCAATCGTTTATTCACTTCGTTCCAACAAAACACTACTACTAGTACGCTAGTAGCTTCTACGACTATTTACACCTTTTTATTCACTTCATCCAATGTTTTATATTTTAAACGAATTTTCATATATTTTTAGTTTATAAATAAGAAAATGATGACATCGACACAAATTACACGTTATAACTAACGTAACAACGTTTTAAATGTATCAGCATGTGTAAATATTGATTATAAGGTGCATTCTTTCGGAGGGTAACTCCTGAAAATATTTTGTACGTCATAACGAAGCCATTATTGTTTGAGAACATGCCGTAATTTCCTTTTTAATATCTCTTCCAATCAACAATTGGAGAATTAGTGTGAAAGTGAACCAAGTCTATTTGTAAAGTACAGCATGAGCATAACTGAAAACAATAGTTTTCAGTGGAAAATGGTCCAAGTCCCAGTTTTGTATTAATCCACTAAATAGCTGCAGTTCCTGAATTGCTCTGAAAACTTGATTTTCTTCCAGTACAACTTTGGAGCAAAACCACTTCTGTTTGTAGAAGTGTATTTGCAAGTTTCATATAATAGTTTTAAAACTGATAAAAATTAAATTTATTATCTTTATTAAAGTTAACGTTAGAACAAGACGTTCTCTTGAAGCGTGCTAAACAAGCATGCGAAGAACTTAAACGTGATGCCGAGAAAGCTTCAACGGACATGTACGTATGTAAGTTTTACTTACATCAAGCTTTTGCATTTTCTAAATTATGCACATCAATTACCTACTATAAAAGAAACCTTTATGTATACAATTTTGGAATTTATTGTTTCAATGACAAACCTGGATATATGTGTATGTCTGGGATGCGTCTAATGGTGGTTTGGACTCTGAGGATCCAGCTTCCTGTACTCTAAATCATTTGTCACAAAATACAAAGACCTTTAAACACACAGTTTTTTTCTCAGATTCGTGCACAGAACAAAATGAAATATAAAACCAAGCCTTAGTTTGATAAAGTTGGTTTAGTCCCGTCTATAGAAGTACAAACCTTTTATATGAAATTGTTAGTGTCAGGTCAATCCTATCTACTGGATGACAGCGAATTTGAAATTGTTGAAAGGGAAAGTACGAAGCACCAGTCAATCTTTGTATCAGGCGATTGGTTCAATATAATTGAATTCTCAAAAAAGGAAGCACTTCGGTTTAACGTAATTAAAATTTCAAGAGACTTTGTCAACGCAAAATCGCTTGAGAAAGCTGAAACAAACAGGAAAAAATATGTGACAAAACCTCCAGTGAACTGGCCTATGATAAGTTGGATACGGTTTTTTAAAGTGCCGTTCAAGGGAACATTTAGTGATCTCGATCCTTTACGTGAATTACTAGTAAACATTACAAGCTTTACCCCAGCAGGAGGACAAGGAACTAGAAGAAGAAGACATATACTTTCACTCCTCTCTTGTAACCCTCTCATTCAGCATACTATTACACTGTACTCTCTGGCCCAATATTAACAAGGTCTAGTTCAACCTAAAGCAATGGGAATGATAATAATTTTGTTATGTACATACCTGAAAACTCTACCAGTAAATCAATATTGAACTAATAATAATGTTTATGATATAAAACTATCTACTGTAAAAAATAAAGTCTATTGCTAAAAGAATTGTTCTTGGTTTTATTTTCCTTTTTAATATCCTTCAGAGAGAAAATGAACCAAGTTAAGTATCCTACCAAAAGGGCATTTCTAAATTAACAGTAAATTAAACATTCATAAAACAAAACTAGCTATGATAGAGTTTATGTTAGGCTTAAAGTACTGTAAATTTGACTTTCAAAGCTTTAAATAGGAATGTTGGGTTTAATTACGGCTCCCCAACTTTGGAAGTATTATATTTTCAATAAGGGTCTGTGGACTTGGTTCAATTTAACACTGACGCCTGCAATTAACAGAGATTATACTTTATGATCTCACTGTATTTGCATCGTGTACTACATACATTTACATGTTGCCATTAAAATTGTATGGCAGGTTACACTAAAGCTAGGAATGTATCACTTTGCCTTACTTGATGTTATCGGCACTTCTAGATTTACCACGATGGTATCGGCTGTAACAGTTCTCCTCGTCCATGTTTACCACAACTTTAATGTAATCGGACGACAGATGTCGCTTTTGCATCTGTTGGAACCCTTCCTTTTCTTGTGCCATGCCTGATCTTGATCGCGATCACCACACAACTGCAGTAGCGTAAGGTGAGCTGATTAATGGCCCAAGACTATCACTTTGCTATGTTCATTAAGGGAAACAATAGCTAGTTTGTTCCATACTATGGAAACCAATAATCGGAAAGGAAATAGTATTTGCATTGAATAATAAAGATGATTATGATCTAACCTTGATGTAATAAAATTGAACATTAATGTATTTAGTTCTCTATAAACACACGAGTCAACCTCCATATAACATTAATCTCTTCAGAAAAATATTATAACTCTTTAGCACATAGCATAAATATTTCATCTCCTATTGGAAAGACGTTTAAAGTACTTATTTTGATTTGTAATTTCCTCTTATAAGAATTACAACTTGATTAACATGTCGTGTTTTCTAGATAAGTTCTTGAATCTTTCAAAGCATGAAACATATGAAAGCAACAAATAGATTTGTCGTAGCAGAATATTTCATAGTACGAGTATTTGTTAATTACGATTAGCTTATCCGTCATATTTTGGTTTACCTCAAAAATAGATGGTTTTGTTACCTCTGTAATATGGTACCACACAAATATTACAACACTATTACAGATATTACAATACCGAACGATGCAAACCTATAACGTGAAATCGAAGAGATCTAATCAAAGACAATAAAAACCTAGACGTTTCACCAAGATTGGTTTTTTTGATTTTGAAACGAATATTGCACTACATCTGATTGTACTATACCTTCCTGTTTTATCACGATGTGGTCAACCGTTTCAGTGATAATCATTTGTTTGATCTTTTATGTCGATCAAATGGTGCTTGTGAAACTCACTATTTTGTTCCAGGTTTCACTCGGACTCACCTCAGTTTCAAAGTCATTATAAGTACGAAATGCTCTTAGAACAGCAGGAATAGATTCAAAAATAATGGATCTCAAGCACTTTTACGCTCTTTTTATTTTCGGGGAAAAAAAAGAAAAGACAAAAAAAAGAAAAAGACATATAAAGAAAGATTATATGTTTTGTGTCTCATTTAAACATATAATTATACACATCGAACAGTCTTCAGACTGTTTAATAACTTTATTGGTTTTTCATAAAAAGGTGTTACACAGTTTTGTGCTTTATAGTTTGAATAAACAAAACGTATACAATTTATAACAAGAACTAAAAAGCGTTTGGATATGTATTAATTATATCTTTAAAACGAGACATCCCCTATGACGCTAATATCAAGGATAAGAGCGTTAAAGCACTTGGGTTTAACATTGTTCTTATGGGGAAAAACTCAAGATGTTTCCACCACAGCCGAAACTTAAGGCTCGCTTTCACTCATAATAATTGAAGCATTAAGATTATCCTTTCCTGCTAAGGATAATTGGAAGGCTTATCAATGATTTTATAGATTCTTCTATGACTACTCTGTTGGTGTGGTGGAGTTTCGAGCAATAATGTGAAATTATTGGTTAATTAAACGTCATCAATGGGAAGGGGTCGGTTACTTGAAAAAAAAAACGTTCACGTATTTGTTTCTGCATGATGGGATGAGAAGGGATGAAAAGGTATGTTTTCGGTGGAGAAATAAGTGCGTGTAGCTATGATTTCTAGGACAGAATATGATTATAAATTATTGTGGAGTGCTTTGTGAAAGAGGAATCATAGAAATAATCCAGGATGTTAATAACAGCGCTAAGTTGCGAAATTGGATAAGCAGATTAAGTAAAAACTGTATACCTGTAGCGTGATTGTCAAGATAATAAAGGAGGTTAGGTGATTTCTGGGTTGAATGCAGAGAAGAGGACTAATTGAATCAACAAATGAATACCTGGTATGAATAAACGGCTAGGCGGGTGAGTCCGTGATGACGCTTCCTTGGTTACGATTGTCAGGAATGTCAAGGTGCAAAGGCGGGCTGAGCACAGCGCTGGTATCAGAAGTAAGCAAGATATGCGCATATCCAGGATATGAATGGGAGGGGAGAAGTGTTCAATGATAGAGGGGGGAAAGAGAGAGAAATAGTCATGTGTATATGCGGGTGAAGGCGTGATCAGCGCTATAGTTGGTTAGTGCGACTTAATGGAGAAGTTGGAGATTCATATTTAGCGGAAATGTAGAGAGAAAGATACTTACATTATATAGTTTCTCTTATAGTTAAAATTAGCTAAAATTACATATACGTTAATAACAGAAATATTATCAATAAGGAATTTTGAAATAGAATAAGAAGTATATATATTCCTCTTCTAGAAATAGAATCGAAATTCATACGAAATCTGGTAACATTTATAACTTGACTAAGGAAGGTTATCATTTCCACCCATTTAAAATATTTATAAATAAAAAAATATTTATTGAAATTCCAAACTAATGATATTTGACAATAACTATGATCATCAAATGTTCAAAGGAATTGTAAAATATAGTACAGATTAAATGACAAAATCACCTAGTCGGTCTATTCTATTAAATGTTTAGGGAAATTCAGGTTATCTTTTTGAAATTAGATGTTCAAAAAGTTCACCTCCGGTGTTTTACAATTTGTTAAGCGGTTATAAAAAGTGCCTACTGCATTATTGAAGGTTTCTCCAAAGAAATGGATCGGAAAAATATGAAAAGAGAAAAAGTGAGTCATTCCATATTCTCCGTCTTGCAATGTGTAATATGTGGCTTTCAGATAATTTCTGAAAAAATCTTATTAGTATAAGAATTAATTGAATTTATAGTTAATAAAAAGCTTTTGCTCAAATGTAATTATATTTATGTAGGAATTACTTAAATCGTGTATTAAAAGGCTTCCACGTAATGCTATAGTAATTTAAATAATCGGTGTGTTTTACTAAAGGGAATTACCCACTTAATTGCTGGGGTAATTCACATTTGCAGCTACGCATTGTGCGGCACTAAAACTTAATATGGATGTGGAAATGGTTACGATTTTATTAATGACCACCCAAGCGCTTACGACTCTCCAGAACATTAACCAAACACTTCCTAAACGCACATCCAGAGACACAGTAATTTGTGGAATTTATCGGCAACTAATCAGAAAGGCGGTGCAGAGACAGAGAACTGGTTATACCGCAACATAACTTGGCTTGTCCTCCAATTAGTTCCCATTACAGTGTTATCAGTCAGCTTCGGTGAGATACGACAGGTCGCGACGCTTACCTCAGGACTTGCGGTACTGCAGGAATCCTGAGACACAGCTACCTTACAGAATAACAATTAGTTCTCCTTGCAGTGGGATCAGTTAGCTCCGGTGAAATACGACACAACACGACATTACTGACGAGGTACAGTACGCAGTACTGCAAGTATCCTGAGACACAGCTACACTATCAATTAGTTCTCCTTGCAGTGAGATCAGTTAGCTCCGGTGAAATACGACACAACACACATTACTGAGGAGGTACAGTACTGCAAGTATCCTGAGACACAACTACCTTAGAATAACAATTAGAATCTCTCCTTGTAGTGAGATCAGTTAGCTCCGGTGAAATACGACACAACACGACATTACTGAGGAGGTACAGTACTGCAAGTATCCTGAGACACAACTACCTTACAGAATAACAATTAGTTCTCATTACAGTGTTATCAGTCAGGTTCGGTGAGATACGACAGGTCGCGACGCTTACCTCAGGACTTGCGGTACTGCAGGAATCCTGAGACACAACTACACTTACAGAATAACAATTAGTTCTCCTTGCAGTGAGATCAGTTAGCTCCGGTGAAATACGACACAACACGACATTACTGAGGAGGTACAGTACTGCAAGTATCCTGAGACACAACTAGCTTACAGAATAACAATTAGTTCTCCTTGCAGTGAGATCAGTTAGCTCCGGTGAAATACGACACAACGCGACATTACTGAGGAGGTACAGTACTGCAAGTATCCTGAGACACAACTACCTACAGAATAACAATTAGTTCTCCTTGCAGTGAATCAGGTGGCTGTGGTGAAATACGACACAACGCGACATTACTGAGGAGGTACAGTACTGCAAGTATCCTGAGACACAAGTACACTTACAGAATAACAATTAGTTCTCCTTGCAGTGAGATCAGGTTAGCTGTGGTGAAATACGACACAACGCGATATTTATTGAGGAGGTACAGTACTGTAAGAATACTGGGACACAGTTACACTACAGAATAACAATTAGATCTCCTTGCAGTGAGATCAGGTTAGCTGCGGTGAAATACGACACAACGCGATATTTATTGAGAAGGTACGGTACTGTAAGTATCCTGAGACACAAGTTACACTACAGAATAACAATTAGATCTCCTTGCAGTGAGATCAGGTAGCTGCGGTGAAATACGACACAACGCGATATTTATTGAGATAATATGGTACTGTAAGTATGCTGGGAAACAGCTATCTTACAGAATAACAATAAGTTCTCCTTGCAGTGAGATCAGGCAGCTGAAGTGAAATACGACACAACGCGATATTTATTGAGATGGTAGGGTACTGTAAGAATACTGGGACACAGTTACACTACAGAATAACAATTAGTTCCATTGCAGTGTAATCAGTTAGCTCCGTTAAAATACGACACAACGCGACATTACTGAGGAGGTACAGGACTGTAAGTATCCTGAGACACAGTACACTACAGAATAACAATTAGTTCCCACTGCAGTGTAATCAGTTAGCTCCGTTAAAATACGACACAACGCGACATTACTGAGGAGGTACAGTACTGTAAGTATCCTGAGACACAAGTACACTACAGAATAACAATTAGTTCCCATTGCAGTGTAATCAGTTAGCTCCGTTAAAATACGACACAACGCGAAATTACTGAGGAGGTACAGTACTGCAATTATCCTAAGACACAGGTACACTACAGAATAACAATTAATCCCCACTGCAGTGTAATAAGTTAGCTCTGTTAAAATACGACACAACGCGACATTACTGAGGAGGTACAGTACTGCAAGTATCCTAAGACACAAGTACACTACAGAATAACAATTAGATCCCATTGCAGTGTAATCAGTTAGCTCCGTTAAAATACGACACAACGCGACATTATTGAGGAGGTACAGTACTGCAAGTATCCTGAGACACAAGTACACTACAGAATAACAATTAGTTCTCCTTGCAGTGGGATCAGTTAGCTCCGGTGAAATATGACACAACACGACATTACTGAGGAGATAAAGTACTGCAAGTATCCTGAGACACAGCTACCTTACAGAATAACAATTAGTTCTCCTTGCAGTGAGATCAGGTGGCTGCGGTGAAATACGATACAAACGCGATATTTATTGAGAAGGTAAGGTACTGTAAGTATGCAGGGACACACTACCTTACAGTAATGACAATAATTAGTTCTCCTTGCAGTGAGATCAGGCAGCTGAAGTGAAATACGACACAACGCGATATTTATTGAGATGGTAGGGTACTGTAAGAATACTGGGACACAGTTACACTACAGAATAACAATTAGTTTCCCCACTGCAGTGTAATCAGTTAGCTCCGTTAAATACGACACAACGCGACATTACTGAGGAGGTACAGTACTGCAAGTATCCTAAGAGACACAGGTACACTACAGAATAACAATTAGTCCCCACTGCAGTGTAATCAGTTAGCTCCGTTAAAATACGACACAACGCGACATTACTGAGGAGGTACAGTACTGCAAGTATCCTGAGACACAAGTACACTACAGAATAACAATTAGTTCCCATTGAAGTGTAATCAGTTAGCTCCGTTAAAATACGACACAACGCGACATTACTGAGGAGGTACAGTACTGCAATTATCCTAAGACACAGGTACACTACAGAATAACAATTAATCCCCACTACAGTGTAATAAGTTAGCTCCGTTAAAATACGACACAACGCGACATTACTGAGGAGATACAGTACTGCAAGTATCCTAAGACACAAGTACACTACAGAATAACAATTAGTTCCCATTGCAGTGTAATCAGTTAGCTCCGTTAAAATACGACACAACGCGACATTATTGAGGAGGTACAGTACTGCAAGTATCCTGAGACACAAGTACCTACAGAATAACAATTAGTTCTCCTTGCAGTGAGATCAGTTAGCTGTGGTGAAATACGACACAACACGACATTACTGAGGAGGTACAGTACTGCAAGTATAATGAGACACAGTTACACTACAGAATAACAATTAGTTCACCTTGCAGTGAGATCAGGTGGCTGCGGTGAAATACGACACAACGCGATATTTATTGAGAAGGTACGGTACTGCAAGTATGCAGGGACACACCTACCTACGTAATGACAATAAGTTCTCCTTGCAGTGAGATCAGGCAGCTGCGGTGAAATACGACACAACGCGATATTTATTGAGATAATATGGTACTGTAAGAATGCTGGGAAACAACTATCTTACAGAATAACAATAATTTCTTCTTGCAGTGAGATCAGGCAACTGAAGTGAAATACGACACAACGCGATATTTATTGAGATGGTAGGGTACTGTGAGAATACTGGGACAAAGTTACACTACAGAATAACAATTAGTTTCCCATTGCAGAATAATCAGTTAGCTCCGTTAAAATACGACACAACGCGACATTACTGAGGAGGTACAGTACTGTAAGTATCCTGAGACACAAGTACACTACATTATAACAATTAGTTCCCATTGCAGTGTAATCAGTTAGCTCCGTTAAAATACGACACAACGCGACATTACTGAGGAGGTACAGTACTGTAAGTATCCTGAGACACAGGTACACTACAGAATAACAATTAGTTCCCACTGCAGTGTAATCAGTTAGCTCCGTTAAAATACGACACAACGCGACATTACTGAGGAGGTACAGTACTGCAAGTATCCTAAGACACAGTTACACTACAGAATAACAATTAGTTCCCCACTGCAGTGTAATCAGTTAGCTCCGTTAAAATAGGACACAACGCGACATTACTGAGGAAGGTAGAGTACTGCAAGTATCCTGAGACACAGTACACTTACAGAATAACAATTAGTTCCCATTGCAGTGTAATCAGTTAGCTCCGTTAAAATACGACACAACGCGACATTACTGAGGAGGTACAGTACTGCAAGTATCCTGAAGACACAAGGTACACTACAGAATAACAATTAGTTCCCCTTGCAGTGTAATCAGTTAGCTCCGTTAAAATACGACACAACGCGACATTACTGAGGAGGTACAGTACTGCAAGTATCCTGAGACACAAGTACACTACAGAATAACAATTAGTTCCCATTGCAGTGTAATCAGTTAGCTCCGTTAAAATACGACACAACGCGACATTACTGAGGAGGTACAGTACTGCAAGTATCCTAAGACACAAGTACACTACAGAATAACAATTAGTTCCCATTGCAGTGTAATCAGTTAGCTCCGTTAAAATACGACACAACGCGACATTACTGAGGAGGTACAGTACTGCAAGTATCCTGAGACACAAGTACACTACAGAATAACAATTAGTTCCCATTGCAGTGTAATCAGTTAGCTCCGTTAAAATACGACACAACGCGACATTACTGAGGAGGTACAGTACTGTAAGTATCCTGAGACACAAGTACACTACAGAATAACAATTAGTTCCCATTGCAGGGTAATCAGTTAGCTCCGTTAAAATACGACACAACGCGACATTACTGAGGAGGTACAGTACTGCAAGTATCCTAAGACACAAGTACACTACAGAATAACAATTAGTTCCCATTGCAGGGTAATCTGTTAGCTCCGGTGAAATACGACACAACGTGACATCTACTGAAGCTAAGATCCATTATCCGCTAGAACTAACATTCAATAATTCGAAGATGGCACTAGATCACGTGATTCCAATGACCATCTTTTATAATTCAGTAAAAACGGAATGTTTTAAATGAGATTGCTAGAGGTCTGTTATACTGCTGGATATGTGTGCAAGACCGCTAGTAACGGGTATTAGCGTGTACAGTATCTTTGTGGAAGTAATCACAACCTAATTTACCTACAATTACCATAATATCTGGTTCCATGCTACCATAATAGCTTGTGTAATGCTAACTATCAAACTATTAATATAATTAGCCATTTAACTACTTGTTATTAAATCATTGAATGCTAAGTATTGCGCCAGGTACACTGGACGAACACCGGTCTTCGCATGGCCGGCCATAAGTGCAGACTCGATTAAAAATTAATTTTATATCTTATTACAAAACGAATTTATAAGAGTTTTCTTCTCACGGCTCATAGGAGCGTTTTATAAACCGTGCATGAAAAGTAGTTACAGTAGTTCACTAATTTTGTTTGTTGCTTGAATAGTAGGATACTAATTTATAGAAATAAAAAAAAACTGAATGTATGATATATTACAAAGCAGTACATTTAAGTTATTCAAAATTTTCGATAATACTGCATATGACTATGAAGTTGAATCTATGTATGTTCTGTACTTTGATCTGTATTATAATACTAATATAAATTAAGTCTATTTAATATTTTAATAAACAAAACTTTTGAAACCAAGAATGAAAAGTGAAAACTAACGTAGTAAACTATGCTAAATATAGAGCATTGAAAAGTTAGGTGCGTAGTCCTGAAGGAATACAAATTGATTTTATAATTATATTAAACTTTTAGTGAGTAAAACTGAGTATATTATACCTAAACATATTTTTGTTTATGTTAACACTTTCAAGTTAAGTAACTTTAAATGGGACTTTTTTCAGTTGAATAAAATGGTTTATTAACATGTTTTCTATTTGAGATTGTTGTATAGTATTTATATACATGAACATGCAGAGATTTATGTGGCACGTTTGTTTTTATACAACATGAATTCATGCACATATAGATAATTACACTTTCGGGATTTTTTCGTTAAATTTATGATCTGTTAACTATTTAAATCCCTAACTAATAATAGTTATTAAGCTTGTACTTATTAATAAAATAGCGCATATCAGATATTCATTTCTAGGGATACAGCATTGAAATAAATTGTAAGGTAGACTTCTTGTTGATTAATTTATTATTAACTCTAATATAAGATGAGCTAGGCTTTGGCATTTAAAACTTCCAAGTAAAAACACAATTCATAAGCAACAGGTGTTTATGAACATTAACACAATTCATAAACGACCGATTATACCATATAGTGAGCTGACACACTAGTAATCTGATCCGGGGATTACACTCAGATTTTTAAATTTTAGGTTCCGAGTTATGCAATTGTATGAAAACTAAGTTTCTTATCAATATTTTGTTTTATTAATATAACTCTTACGAAACAGAAAAAAATGTGATTTACCTTTTTATCTTGGGTAATTTGATCTCTGAAATAATATTATTCCTAAATTAATCAACGTTCCCTATTCACGTTCTTGAGTTCACTACTCAACTTCTACGTTCAGCGTAGTCCCTGTGATCTGTTTTATAGATACAATGTAAATGTTACAACTCTCCCTTATTTCAGTTTGCTACGCTCTTGCACCGATCAGACTCTAAGCTTCTAGAGTAAGTTTTAGGATGAACTTCCCTTCACAACCACGGAAGAAATATTACCTGAAAGTGACTTGCTTCATCCCAAATATAAATCACCCCGGTGATTTTCTAGTGGAGACGCAGGCGACGACAATCACCTCAGCAATCACGATCACTGTCACTGCCACTGTCACGGCCTCTACCGCACCGTGCCGCGTCGCTCTGTGTTACCAAGGCTTCCAGCTAATCTATTCCGCTCAACACGACTCCCTGAATAATTCGCCACCCGCTGCTGCCGGGTCTAGCGAAGCTTACGAATTGGCTCATCGCCTTCCTCGCGGTTTATTGCTTTATTGTGTGCTGCTGTGCGGCATGTCATCACGCTGTCATGAGGTGGGACTCATTTGCATAGTCGTAACTGGAGTTAATGTGTGCGGGTTATTGATAGGTTTACCTTAATAACTCGAGAAACTCATATGCATTCAAAGGACGATTGGTGCTCTCCTGTCTATAGTGTAAGGATCAGTAATATGGTACAGTGACGTAAAATAGACATAAAATATAATCGATTCTACGCGTTTGGCATTATTCAATGTTAATGCCACCCTCTTACTAACCTCCTCTTCTTTTCTTAAAAAAATGTTGTAATTTTTTCAGTTTTGTTGTAAATTTTATTAAATAAATCATAACTCGAGCATACGCATAGGCTATTAACAGGCCCTTGACTCAATAGCCTGTCAGTACTGTTTAGCTTCTCTCTACTGTAATTTTCAAATAATAATAATAATATATATGAACTTATAAGACAACTGGAATGCAGTTCGCAAATAGGAATATAATATAAGGTATAAGTAAATAAATGAATTTTTATTTGGTTTGAACCTTTCATACACATGGATATATATATATATATATATATATATATATATATATATATATATATGTGTACAGTATATATATTGTAAAATAATCAATATGTATCGTAAATAAATGTAATTTGTTGCTTGTTCGAAATGTTTTGGTTTAATTATCTTTGTTTGAAAATTCGACTTTAAAATATTCAAATTCTATTGGTTTTAGACAAATTTAACACACCAAACCATCTATTGTGTGCGTTCATTTTAAGTTTAAAAATACGTTTATTTCTGAAGAGAAATGTTCACAAATTTTGATCAATATTAATTTATTTTTGTGTTATTTAAAAAGTTACTTACTGAAATCAAAATATTTTATTACGGTAAAACCATCTTATGGAAAAATGAAAAGGCCATTCGGTTTAGGGAAACTATCAGGGAAATAAAAAAGGTAACTTAAGTAAATTTGCTGACAACTCGCCGGTCTTCGTTTCCATCTATCTCTACGTGATAGTGTTGAGTAATATATTTCTTTTTGTGTGGAAGTCCACATTCTTAATAATACCTTTTATATAAGACATTTATTGCAAGTTAAATAAATGTAAACGGTAAAACAATAATTTACGAATGGGAGCAAAATGAAATTTTTTAAATTAAGTTACTGTATGGGTGCTCATTAAGCTACTGTATCAATCTCAGACTTCGCGGCGCAGGCTTAATTTTCTGGCCATTCAATGTCACCAATGAATATGGAGCATAAAAAAGTCCATCTTTTGAGAAATCGTGTTTTTAGATGTCTGTGTGTACTGTCTCTGCTTAGTGCCATGGATGACAACCAGTAGCTTTTACTCTTTTGTTTTATATTTCATCCAATCACATCATAGCTTGTCAGCTTTAGGATGAACAATTTATCAGGGATTCAACAGGGCTTTCTTCAAAATCGTCTTTGTTCGTATTCTGGAAAAGTCGTGAGACTTGAAGCCTGGTGTACAGGTTTACCTTTTCTAAGGAAGAACTCTTGTGATTTTGGTGTTAGAAGATAAATGGCAGTCCTCGGGTCCTTTTGTTACGTTCTGTTGAGTCCTTCCATATTCCGTAGTACGGGTTTGTATGTTTACATATTACTACTAATTTTAGATTAAAACTATACAATAATACAAATTTATTACTGAAAATTTTCAAACGCTTCTGTTTGGACTGATACAGCATTAATTGCTGTTGTGAAGGCTGTTAAAAATGCCACCGTAAGGTACATCCTTGTAATAATACACTGTGGCACCAGCTGCAGATTCAGTTTCGAGTCAAATGCCACTGAACCTCACTGCCTTGCGTGGACGATGTTTTGAATAATGGCCTTCGGCCACTTTCTCAAAATGGCTCAATAAACTGTCTCAGATGGTATCAGTGTTTGACGGCGCGCAAGATTTATTAGCGCCGAATGGGCCGCTTTCTCCCACAATAGCCTTTACTTTAACCGCCTGTTGTTCATCTACTTTAGCTTCTAATGGAGTTTAGTCGTCCAGGTTCACTCACGATTATCGTGGATTTGGGTAATCGACAGTGCACGTGGTTTGCTCGCCCGTCCTGTAAGTCATGATATGTCTGGCCTGGCTGGTAAAAGCGTAAGTCATACCAACAAAAAATGTCCATCCACTTTAAACCAACGCCTAAGTTCCTTGAGTCACAAAATTACTAATATAATTAAATTCTTAACAGATTCGACCTAGCTGTGTAGAATTGATAATCGACCTTTATTCTCTAGCAGTACACCCAACTTATCAGCAAATGAGTCCATTTTTAGAATGACTGATGTGAAGCTTAATTAAATCGTTGGTATATCAAACAATAAATAAATTACCAAAATATAATACATTGAACTATTCTGAAATAATCAGAAGAAAATTCGATTTTATTACAGTTATCTTGAAATACCGAATTAAAGATGAGTTAATAAATTGACAATAATGCAGAGACTACAACGTTGTGGCTACGTTGTACTCATATAATAGTCCTCTTAATAAATCGTGGGCTTAGTATGTTTAAATCAAGGGTTGGAAAACAATTATCTTAAAATTGTACGTAATTTGCGTGTCATTTAAAAATTTAGAACAAGTTCAATATTCATAATTGTTAATCAATATGGAGTCACAAACTCTAAGATATCAAATACCGAGTAAAAAAATCTTCTATACAGAAGGCTATCATTTAAATTATCTTCTACAATGATTATAGGTATAATCCATTTAAACTCTTTCGCAAATTAAGGGGCCGCTACCTTTTAATTCCAGTACACAAAGATTTTACCTGTGGTTTGCACTAATCAACAGTCGAGATAAACTTTTAGATCATTTTTATTGAGTGAAGCTGGCTATGTAACATATACAAAGCATGTACCGTAACTCACATACTAAACTCTATCGGAAACGGTTCGAAATTACGATTATTATCGTGTTCAAAGCACATGTCATACTAAATAAGCCATTATAAAATACAAACAAAGAAGGAGTATTCAGAAAGATTTAAACGTAATGCATATTTGAGCCAACTCTAAGACATGATATTTTCTTCCGTGGTTGTTTTGTGTTTAGTGTTAATAGAAATTTCGTTCCAAAACTAGAGTGCTATACGAATCATCTGGAGTCTCAGACCGCAGGGTTTGAAGCCTTATTTTGACAGTCCTCATAAGCCGTCTGTGCGAAAAGAATTTGGAGGAGATTAGATGCAGCACAAGATCGACGGTACTGATAAAACACGCTACAGTGACAGACAGAATTTGAACCTGAGCTATCTCTAACTCAAATCTAAGGTCCTATGTATATATCGTGTGGCCATTGGCTCTAAGATGAATTGTTCATATTTAAAATTCGTGAGAATTCTTCCAAACTCCTGTTTTAGAAAGGGGGTCTGTAATTTTAAAACCTATATATTACGCCGAACAATGTTATTACGAATCTACGAGAATTATAATAAACTTCTCGGTCATCAAAGATCTAAGTAAGTGGGAGGAAGGAGTGACACCATATGGTTGATTATCGTGAGTAAAAAAGAGGTTTCGCCTTAAGGTAGAGTTAATTGTCATCATGAATTTATCGTTCAATAATATGTGCTTGGATCTTGTTTGGCACAATAAGGGGCAAGCATGGTATAAACAATGGTCAGGGAAATAAATGACAGTAATCTAACTCCAATAAGTAACAATAATCTAGACAAATGGGCAATATTAATGTTGAATATTGCATCGGTATTCCATCCAGCATGGATTGCAGAAATAGTTTTCTAAAATAATAAAACTTAACACTCGAACCAAAAATGGTCTTAAGTTACTCATTTTCAGTGTAAATATTACTTTCTTCTTAGAGGGCAGGGTACCTAAGTTTAATATTCCTACATTTAACAAGGTAATATAAATATTCCCACAACTTAGTCATGGTGACGTAGATCCATAATCGGAAGGTGGTAGGATTTTGAAGAGCATTAGAAGCTAAGGTGACATAATTGACCTGTTTCGGTTAATGTCCACAATAAACGCTTACGTGACGCAGACCGTTGGTAAAATAAACCACCCTGGTATAATGAAAGCACACAGTTTTAAATTGAAAGTGAAATTTATCATCTTAATGATATAGTTAAAAGACTTAGAAATTGCTGTGGTTCAAATTCCAAATTATCCATAGGACTCCCTTGTTTCCCATTAATAATATCAATTGCAAAGCAAAAGTAGATTGATAAGACTAATTTTAATAACTCATACCAAGTTCATTCTACATTAATATTTGCTATGAGGCTCCTAGTTCTGTGTTCAGTAGTAGTAGTAGAACCTTAAGGACTCGATGTCAATATTGAGAAGATTATATCAAATTTGATAATAATTTATCACTAAAACTACTCTACTAGTCAAGTGAGGTTTGTTTAGTGATGTTATCTTACGGACCTATTCGTACAGCATACCGTAAAACTGTATGGTTTTCTCTCTCTACAAGGATTATCGTGTCGGTATCCCATCCAGCATGGTTTACAGAGTTAGTTCCTTTAAACGTAAACACTATTAAATTAAGAGTGGACTAGTGAAATCAAAAACTTTTTTCTCTTTTGCAGTTTTATCAATATTAAATTTTTAAGCGGACAGGGTATCCACGCGTAAAATATTGAACTATTTGAAATATTCCTACAAGCTCGTAATGGCGACGTAGGTCTGTAACTTGGGAAACAGGATTTTGAGAAGTATATGAAGCTAAGGTGCATTTCAAATATGCCTGTGCCACGTAATGTCAACAACAATTTCAAGTGATAGGGAAATAACTAACTTTGGGTAGTGAATGTACAGAATTTTGGATTAAACTGTAATTTAGTGACCTAATAATACTGTCAAGACTGAAATTCCCATTGTTCTGGTTTCGCGTGGATCGTGGGAAACCGTATGGTGCGTCGTTTTACATTAATAACTTCTCTTTTCAAGAAGAAAAAGATTGGCAAGAGTACATTTCATAGCTCATCCAACGCAATTATCGCATTAATTGTTTAGTAATAAAGCGATGACGCAATGTCCAGACAGCTATTGAATCGATATTGAAAAGGTGGCTACTCAAGTTCGGTAATTATAACAGAATTTGAATTGCGACTTTAATTTTGAAATTTTTGATACAGCTTGACTTAAGCAGGGATGATACTTGCGCCCAAATATTTTCAAGGACGGACCGGTTCCGTCCAACAGACCGCTTAACGATTAGTATGTACCACACTTGAAATGGACTCACGCAGGCTAGTGCCCCTAACATTACGCATGCGCCTGGATGCTACGACAGTAGAAATATTTTTACGCATATTTCTTCTTATAAGGTGCGCTATAAGCGGTCTGAAATGTTAATCGTCAAGTGTAGTGCTGGCGGAATCCTGACCCATGCAGTTTTATTGGCTGGACTCCACCTGTGTTGTAATCGCTTCATTAACCGCCGCTTCAGTTTCACTCCACACTTCTCACGTCGCAGTGTAACTGCTGAAGGCAAGTCTCAACCGGTCGGTTCTATCTCAGGCTAATTAGAACACTTTGAATGGTCTTATCGACGGCATTACATCACGTGCATTTATACAATAATGACATAATTTCGTTAGTAGGAGATAGCCACGTTATTCATTTTGGACAACACCATGGTATCTGTTAGACTGGTAGCCTGAAACAACTGTGATCCACTCTTGTGAGGATATCGATGATCAGTCAGATTCACAGCTTAATATGTATAATTAATTTATACAATAATAACAGGCTAATACGACAAGTTTGTAAGCCTCATTATGTCCGTCCTCTAGGGCCAATAGCCTGTGCGAGAATTGTATCAAACAGAATACGTGGAATAGTCTATAAAGAATAACGTCGATGGTTGCGATAAATAATGTTATGGTCAGATACAGGATTTATACATATGCAAAATCAAAGTCCGACGTCTTAGACCGCTCAGAATCGCCACTCCGAAGTGTTAAATCTTAGCTGACGTCATCCATGTTTTTTATTCTATATTTAAAGAAATAAGCCAATATTGACATTTGTAATATTAATATTTACAAGCTGTTATTATTACGTATAGTTTACCTCATAATGTGATTAACTCTGTTTTAATAGCTGTTTTTGCTCTCGACTACTGAATTAGTTCAGTTATACTAGTTTTTGAACATCTAAACATATATTAATTTAAACAAACTCTCCAATAATATAAAGTTTTTTATTTTTGTGAGGCCTTTCGTACTCAATGAGTACATCTTCGGACTCACACAAATAAGTGAGTCCGAAGATGTACTCATTGAGTACGAAAGGCCTCACAAAAATAAAAAAACTTTATATTATTGGAGAGTTTGTTTAAATTAATATATCATTTCCAATAAGACAAGAGCTTCAAGAATGTATCTAAACATATGTTTAAATTATGTTTAATAATGATTCTTAAACTTACTTATCAATCAATTCATCGTCACTAGTAACATTTAAACAAATAAATAAGAGAACGGGTATATTACATTATTGGAATAATTTATGGTGCATAGAATTCATTAATACAATCTAGATGATAATAATTATTTAACGAAATAGATACGTAAAGCTTATGACAGTCTGTGTTACTGCACTGTCTACAGTAATCACCTACAAGTGATCAGGACACCCATACAAGGCTTCATACCACTTATGGGGTTACGAGTTAAGGTCCGGCTGTAGTTGAATGGCTTACAAGTTTTTTTACCATAAGAATGATGTTAAATCCCATCTACTTTTACTCCCTTATTTTTTATAGTAGCGTAACGGGGTGTTTTTCATTTTGAAGAACCTATTAATATACATATAAATTCCTTTTAGTTTGTCTTGTAAGTGTACACATGTTTAATGTTTAAATGGACATGATACTTTTCAAAATACCGTAAAATCTAAAAAAAGGGTTGGGTGCTTATTAATTATATATTTTAAATGAAAAATAAAATTGTGAAAGTGCATAAGATTTAACATTGTTCTAATGCGGCTAAAATCAAAATGGCCGCCAGAACATACGGTTCTTAAGTACAAACATCAGATGACACAGTAAACTAAACTTAATTATCCTTAGTGCCAAACTGTCCTCAAAGTCAAATCTATAAATAGCTGATGATTGGAATAAAGAAGACACACCAGACGGTCCACCAGATTGAGACACGGCTGTTGATTGTGATAAAGTAAAACCAACTGCTCACACCATCATAAAAAGCCGGACAAATTATTAGCGGATACAAACACAATGAACATGAAGTTTACATTAGCACAGAGCCTTAGTGTAGTGAGAAGTGACAGTGTACTGCAGTTTGTCAGTGACAGTGTTACCATACTGCGGTCCGCTATTGCACAATAATGACAGCTGATTATCGCACACAATCAGCTGTTTCTTCTACCGCAACAGAATGACAGATTTATCTGGCCGTCTGTCAACTTAAATCAGTCTACTGTGACGTTGCCGTCGCCGCCACAGTCGCTGCTGATACAATGTAGATACTGTGTTTATAAAATGTTACTTTACTAACTTGTTACATTTATTTTTGATTTTAATGTTGATTGGCATTTTTAATATGTGTTATTTTAGTCTGATTTTTCGAGATATATTTGATTAAAAATGAATTACTCTATATAGTCTTATGGGACGTTGAAATACCAAGCAGTTATTTTGCATATTTAACTGCAGTTAATCTTATCTTCATTTGCCTAACAATGAAATGTATTCCCTCGCTGATGTATAGAACAATTGAAATCATTGCTTTATAACAACCAACTTAATAAATTTTTAGATCCCAGTTTTTGACAATAAATATAGTATTGGCCAGATATTAAAGTTTAAAGTACAACTCATTTTGTAAACTAAAGCAAAACATCCCTCAATAACTCTTCTTTGAACTATAAAAAAATGATAGGACGAGACCATTCACGGTAATCGAAGGTTACGGTCAATGATAAGTTCGTAATAGCATTTCGTAATAACAGTTGTTTGACTATAACAATCTAACAGAACCATGGAGTTTTCCAAAATGAATAAGTGATTATTTCCTACTAAAGAAATAATGTCATTATTGTATAAATGCACGTGATGTAATGCCGTCGATAAGACCATTCAAAGTGTTCTAATTAGGCTGAGATAGAACCGACCGCTTGAGACTTGCCTTCAGCAGTAACACTGCGACGTGAGAAGTGTGGAGTGAAACTGAAGCGGCGGTTAATGAAGTGATTACAACACAGGTGGAGTCCAGCCAATAAAACTGCATGGGTCAGGATTCCGCCAGCACTACACTTGACGATTAACATTTCAGACCGCTTATAGCGCACCTTATAAGAAGAAATATGCGTAAAAATATTTCTACTGTCGTAGCCTCCAGGCGCATGCGTAATGTTAGGGGCACTAGCCTGCGTGAGTCCATTTCAAGTGTGGTACATACTAATCGTTAAGCGGTCTGATGGCCGGAACCGGTCCGTCCTTGAAAAGATTTGGGCGCCAGTATCATTCCTGCTTAAGGAAAGCTGTATCAAAAAGTACAAAATTAAAGTCGTAATTCAAATTCTGTTATAATTAACGAACTTGAGAAGACACCCTTTCAATATCGATTCACCAGCTGTCTGGACATTGCGTCATAGCATTATTACTAGGCAATAAATGCGATAATTGCGTTGGATAAGCTATAAAATGCACGCTTGCTAGTCTATTTCTTCTAGATAAGAGGTGTTATTAATGGAGAACAACGCTTAATAGGGTTTCCCACGGTCCACGCGAAATCCGAACAATGGGAAATTCAGTCTTGACTATTTTATTAGGTCACTAAATTACAGTTTAATCCAATATTCTGTACGTTCACAGTACAAAGTTAATGGGACCCTGAGTGTTATGAGGTCATGTTTATAAAAAACAATGATTACTTACTGTGCAGAAGTAACTAAAGACATATTTTCATTCCACTCGTCCATTAATTTTAACAGTGTTCAAAGTTTAAAGGAACTAACTCAATACTGGTTGGGGAATATCAACGCTAAAATATATATTGTCGGTTGTTAAGGAGTATTTGTCTCAATTAGATTTATAGTAACTGGAGGGAGATCTATTTCTGTGCATTATTTCCACGGCTGGTATTCCTCTAACCGTTCATCTGCTCGCTGCTTATTATGCCTGATAAGATCCAAGCATATACTACCGATCGTTGAAACTATGAAGATGAAAATTAACCCTATCCTGAGACGGGCCTTCGTTTTTATTCACGGTAATCAACCATATGGTGGTCTGCCCCTTCTACCCCATTATTTAGATATTTGAACGCGTGCAATTTTACAATAACTATCTGATTGTATAATAAGATAGTTTAACGTATTGTTATGTGTTTTAAAATTACAGCTCCCTTTTCAAAATCAATAGGAGAATTGGAAGAAAAGCCACAGATTTCAATACGAACAACCTATCACGGGCATCTGTTAAATATAACGGATGAGAATAAATTCAGAAATCTCACGGTTGGGAAATCGATCTGAAGAACAGTAATTTGGTTCAAAAATCATTCCTACAGGAAGCAGTATTCTGCAATATTTATGGGTGTCTGTAATATTCCCCTCCGTCGTTACTATTCAGAGAGTCACCTTTCAATTATAAGCTGCACTCTTCTATCAGAAGCGTATCATGCACTCAGACTACCCATAAATCCAGCAGAGTGCATGTAACTACACACATTAACTCGATCGGTAGCAGTGGCTGAGCGATTACATTCAGTACAAGCGCAATGCATAGGTCATCATTGGTTTGGTAACTGTCACTAAAAGTAGGCTATGCCTTGCTGGAGGTTGTGAGAGGCACAGTCAGCGCTCACTGTGTCACGTGGCCTTGGAATAGATCGCCTACTTTATGAAAACACTTTCTGATTCGTAATCGCTCATACCATGAATAGATTATGTGGAATAGACTGAATTCCGGTATGCTCATCGTGAATATATTTTTTCTTTGAGTTCATTTGCTTTACACGTACTAAATGTCTTTTTGGACATTAAGTACATTTAGTTACAAGAAAATTATTGAAGATTAGATATTACTGTATGGCACT
This sequence comes from Homalodisca vitripennis, assembly GCF_021130785.1. Lineage (NCBI taxonomy): Eukaryota > Metazoa > Arthropoda > Insecta > Hemiptera > Cicadellidae > Homalodisca > Homalodisca vitripennis. The sequence continues at coordinate 132,414,820 of NC_060212.1, read as the reverse complement.
TATCACAGATAATAGTTGACGCAGAACTGATCCATCAACCAGATGACGACGTGAAAATCATTTTAATATTTGTATTTTAGATAAAAAATTTATTGTTTAAAATTTTGACACAAGCCTAGGTGTGGTCAACCTGCTAAAAGCAGAATTTCTAACACCTATTGGCAGTAATTTATTTAACCCTGGACCTGTCTTTTATCGATTTTTGATGCATGAACTACTATTTCATATTGCACTAATCGATTTTCGATGCTTTAAAGATGTTGTAATATAAACTCATGGAGTAACTCTATTTTTTGCTTTGATCGAAAACGTAATAAAAATAAATGTTTATTTTTAAATAGGCATCCAATATTGTATACTAAAATGTAACACATCATATAATTTTTAAAATTATTTTAGCAGAAAATTATAAACATCGGCGTGAAATTTTTTTATCAATGTTTTATTTTTGTGCCTGTTATATCTATATACGTATTTCTTACAAAACAAATAATACAAAAAACACACATAACAGTAAATTTTAAAATTAAAATACGTACCCTTTCTGTAAGAATAATTATTTCATAAAAAAACCTCCGATATGTCTTGATATTTTAATTTTATCTTTGTAAATTATAGCTAATATATAGTAATAACTGGTATATACTGTTATAGCAAATTTATACTTTTCATTCAGGTAATGATTTTTATAGTTTATTATAAACTATTTACAAATATCATTCATTCAAAAGTGTTGTATACTTTTAAGGATAATATACGAGTACTTTACAAAGTATATATATATTCCACATTTTTAAAAATAAAACTCGCATTACCGAAAAATGTATTTCCAGCATGTAATAAAGTTTACATATTCTTAACTTTTATAAACGTTTTATGTCAAAATATTGTGTTTTAATTTTTACCTGTTGCTGTAAAGCTGATTCCTTAAAAAAATGTGTTTAAAATGTTATACATACCTTAAAAAAGATGCGCAATAATGTTTATCCTAAAACCTTGAAACATTTTTAAACCCCACCTGCTACTTTCAGAATTAAATTATATCTAGTTCCACAGTTAACAAAGTTTCTACATGTGCTAAGTCAAGCGCTTCAGAAGGATCAGCTAAACTACATGACTAGTTTAGACCAAAGTCTTTATTGCTAAGGTTCTTGTAGGAATATCATACGTATGTATATCATTCCTTGTATTTAAAACTGTAATACCATGTATATCCTAATTATTGAGAATGAACTCTAGTATTTAATAAAGAGAACTGGAGACTGTCAAACACAAGAACCAACATCGACTCGTGTGGTGACCTTCTCTCACTACAACATATAAATAAGCACCTCGGGCATTTCCGTCCTCATTGAATATGGAGGTCTAATGGCTATTAATTTCTTCCACACTCTGGTGCTCCCAGCTGTAATATTAAATATTTTGACCCCGACTTGCAAATAGGTTCATTTCACACATTATCATGCAATCGACAGTGGCTTTCACGGCGCGGACGTGTGTCATCGTGATCTTTCAACACCATCGTTTAGTTATTATTATACGGCTGATATATCATTATATTAATTACAGTTTAACACTTTTCATTGTTAGTTATAAATATTTGGTCATTTTAATCAACCTGTTAATTTTACTTTATCGCGGAAGTTCTGTGAACAGTTAACCTTGCGTTGTACAAATAAAGGGTTTTTCATTTTGGGCGGGTAGATGTTGGCAGCCTGTGGCGGCCGTGTTGTTTTAGTGTCAGCTGTTTCATTAGTGTATTGTTGTTCAGTGAGTGCTACCATTTCATGACAGGTTATTTCATCATGACAACTTACACGTTTGAGCAGCCCGTTCAGATGATTAAACGTTATTATCAAATGAGTGTTCACTAGTTAACACGTTACGTGCGTTGCGACCATTTTACGACAGACGCGGAGGCCTTTCAATGTCAACTCTTCAACGTTTGGTAGCTAAAGTCGAGAAGATGGGTTCGGTAAACAACCAGCCTACACCCAGACGTCAAAGGAATAGCAGGTCTATCGAGAACGTCGCCGCTGTCCGTGGAAGTGTGCAGAGGAACCCGAGGCAGTAAATTCCTCGCCGTGCACAAGAATTCGAGCTTTCGCAATTTTCAACTTGGCGAATTGTACGGCTGGACCTAGGCCTGAATCCGTACAAAATCCAACTGACCCAGGAGCTTAAAGTCTATGACCATAGACAACGCCATTTGTTCGCTGAGTGGGTTTGCAGTGTTTGGAAGAGGACCTTAATTTAGTCCGAAAAATTATCTTCAGCGACGAAGCACATTTCTGGATGAATGGCTATGTTAACAATAATAATTGCGGTATATTGGACACCGCTAACCCACATGAAGTTCACAAGGTACCGATGCACTCACAAAAAGTTACTGTTTGGTGAGGATTTTGGACTGGTGGTGAGATTGGTTCTTATTTTTTATTTTTAACAACGTTGGTGAGACCATCAATTTAAACGACGAACGCTACAGATTATAATAATGGATTTCTTTTGGCCCAAATTGACCAACATTGACGTAAACGACATGTGGTTTCAGCAGGACGGCGCTACGTGCCACACAGCGAACGACACCATGAACATTTTGCATGAACGATTTGAGGGTATGGTTATCTCTCGCAGGGGTGACGTGTATTGGCCACCAAGATCGTGCGATTTGACTAGACTTTTTTATGGGATTTTCTGAAGTCGCAGGTCTATGCCAATAGGTCTCAATCAGCCGATGAACTTAAGATCAACCTAACCCAGGTCATCGCTCAAATTCAACCGAATTTATGCGGCAGAGTTATTGAAAATTGGACAACTCGAATCCGTAATATTGTGAGAAATCACGGTGGACATTTGAACGATGTCATATTCCATAAATTTCGTTAATATATCATACAGAGCTTGTTTTATTTTATTTCAACATCTACCCGCCCAAAATTAAAAAACCTTTATATATCATGACGATTTACATGAAAATTGTCACTAGGGATACTACACAGAATATATTGTACAGGATGTTTGGATATATACTAGGCCTCTTTAAAAAGTAAATTCCAGCAACAAGTAACCAGCGATAACGATAAGAGGAATGTATAACAATCGATCCGACTGAACAAACTGTCACCCTGTCGTTTGTATCACAGCTCCTACAAAACGACGAGACAAATGGGATGAAACTGTCATAAGGAATTCACTCAGAACAATTTGTACACGTTGTTTGCATAGATGACATATACCAAACTATGCCAAAGTAAGTTTAACAAAATAGTCATTGGTGAAAAATAAAAGGTTTATGTAACAATGGAACAGAATTATGTCTCACAGCTTCTAACAAATGGAACATTGTTAGCGGATTCTTTCTCCCACTTTCGTCTTCACAACTATTTAAAACATTTTTTAAATTGACTTGCATTTTTTGTACTGAAACAAATATGGAAGAAATTTTAAAAAGCTTACGAACACAGAAAAATAGAAGCGACATAATAAAGAGAACATATATGAAGTGGGGATATTATGTCCACCATATTAAAACGAAATCAAGCAAAAAAAAAAAAAACAAAAAAAACAAAAAAAAAACTTTAACAACATGTTATTTACAAGGTATGAGTACACCACATCCCAGGTCACGTAATAGGCTTCGCTCAGGTTTCATGAAAAATTGTATAGCTCATTCCATCGTGGTTTTCTGTGAGTAGATAGGCAGATAAAAAAACTCATACATAAAAATGTCACCATTTTTAATGAGAATAGAGAAAACATGTTAGCCTACTGAATAATAGGCTTCAATGACGCTCAGCCAAATTCTATGATTGACAATCATTACAATTAACTCATTTTATTTATATTTATAAGAAATAAAGTCTAGACAAAGTGCAACATAATCACCTTTTTTACTAATATGAAACCTTTCTCAGGATATCTTGCCACATGATACTTTCCATTAAAAAAAGGTATCATAGCAGTGTTTTTTCAAATAATAAAAGTTAAATAAAAAGCAAGAGGATACTATAAAAAAATATTCCTTTGAAGTAAAGTCTTGCAACCGAGTTTTAACACTAACAACTTTCAATTAATTTATTTGTATTTTTTAAATATATGAATAAAAGTTTTCACATAGTCACCAAAAAGGGTTTGGAAAGATAGGGTACATAATATGTCAAAATGTCACATTGCAAAATATCATGTGGGTATACTCAGTTTATTTCCACATTTATTTAATCTGCTCTTTTACTGGTTTCCATCATGTATAAACATAACACGAATGTAAAGATATTCGTTAACGCTAAACCACATCCCATGAAGTTACATGCACCACAATCGAACTCAGTATTGCTTTCATAGAAATTAAGCTTCATTCTAAATTTCGTCAATAAGTCAATTTGCTTTCGAGATATGGTGTGGACAGACGGACAGGCAGAAATTGAACTTTACCAGCTCGTCGAGTGATAGCACAATAACATTAAAAAATTTGGTCAAATGTGCAATTTCATCACGTATAGTGAAGAAAAATATCGTGAAAACTGTGTACACCCCACAACACAATCTAAATTCTCTCAAATACAAATATATTGCTCTATGTAAAGCTTTACACACACCCTTCTTATCAGATGCAACAATAATTTTTTTTCAATGCCCTCGACACGAAAATAAATGTGGATGTTGTCCAGTTGGAGTTTTCGATCACACCCTTGTCAAAGGTCAAAAACTTCCAGTCCCGGTGCATAGAAACGAGGAAGGTTACAGTGACTGAAACTTTACTGTGCATCTATACCCGTAAATAAGTTAAGGGACGGTTCTCAGTTATATCGCTGGCTGCTGTTAAGATTTCTTCAAATGCTTATGCTCTACAACGAAAGACGGTGGTCACCGAGTTGTGGAAGCCAGAAGCTTCCAGAAGTTATTAGTGTCACACACGTGGTACACATAGTTGTCGAGTAATTGCAGTAACCTCGTCAACCTCGTGACACTACTCATCTGAACACTAACTGCGGTAGCATCTCGGTAAAGTGTTGTTAACACTATTCCAGGTGCCGATGCTCCAAATTGGAAGCCACTAATTACCACTGTCGAACAAGCGGTAACGCGGTAAACGTTAACTACTTGACCCAACCTCGTAACACTACTATCAGCACAATCTGCGATATTATCTTAGAACGTGTTGTTACGAATTCTCGACATATTGATGCTCCAGATCGTTCTATAATTCAATGCGTAGGTGGATGGTCCCCAGGGATGGGAAAGCTAGACGCTCCCAATAATTACTAGTGTCGAACACGCGCTACCGCAGTTTATGCGTAATTGCATCTTCCGTCCCCGTTACACTAAATACAGCAAAAATATACGGTAGCATCTCTATAACGTGTTGAAATTTCTCCAGGTATTGATGCTCCAGATCGCCCTATAATTCACCACGAAGGTGGGCAGTCACCGGAGCTGTGGAAGTTGAACGTTCCCAATATTACTAGTGTAGATCACGCGCTACCGCAGTTGTTGGGTAATTGCACCAACCTCGTGACACTACTTTCGACAAAATCTGTGGTAGCATCTCGGCAACGAGTTGTTAAGATTTCTCCAGTACTGATGTTCCAGATCGCTTTATAATTCACAGCGATGGTAGGTCGTCCCCGCAGCAGGAAGAGCTGGACGCTCCCAATAATTATTAGTGTCGACACGCGCCAACGCTGTTCTTGAATAATTTCACAGTCCCGTGACATTACCAACAGAGTAAATTTGCGGTAGCATCACGGTTATGTGTTATTAAGTTTCTTCAGGTATTGATGCTCCACAATGCCCTATAATACCGAGTAGGTGGGTGATCCCTGGACGCTTCTAATAATTTCTAACGTTGAACACGCTGTACCGCAGTTGTTGAGTAATTGCACCATTGTCGTGACACTACTTACGGAAAAAAATCTGCGGTAGCAACACGGTAACCTGTTGTTAACCTAATTGAGGTGTTGATGCTCCAGATCACCCTATAATTCACCGGGAAGGTGTGTGATCTCTGGTACTGTGGATGATGTACGTTCCCAATAACTACCAATTTCAAACACTTGGTGCCGTAGATTTTGAGTACTTTTACTTTCCTAGTTGGTATCGCCTATCCGTGAAACTACCGCAACAATACAATTCGATGTTGTTCACTTATACAAAGAGTATCTTGTTCACTATCACAAACGAACATTTAATATTTTAATTTATCCAAAATTCTTACTTTCACCCCATTCAAAATGCGTTAAGTACAGTTTTGTAATTAACAGACATTTGTTTTATGGTTTCCGATATAAAAACCCATTTTCTTTTAAAATAATGTATACACAAGTGTGCAATAATTTGTATTTAATATAATATGTTTGAACAATTTTCGCAATCGACATATCTAATAACTAGTTCTAAAACCTTCAAAAATAAAAACAATCGTAATTATGAGTTCATAAGGATGGCTTAAATTGAAGTGTAACCGTAACTAAATCTAATCGTAACATATAGATAATCGAGACCTTTACCACTACATTTTTGTAATATTTACCTTATTGTAACAAGTTATTATTTTTCATTAAAAGAATAATTTCTACTGTTATAAATAATGTATTATAAAACAATGAATAATTTACACTTTTGTACAGATTACAATACAAACATTAATAGCGAATATTAAAAGCAATAAAAGCTCTTCGAGGTGCACATGACGATACTTATAATTAAAAAAAATGTAAGTGTAGAACGCATTTTATTTATGAACGCCTTGACTGTGTAGTTAGAATAAGGATATACATTTAGTAAGTTGGGAAATTTACCATCTATTTGATAGAGATTTTATTTTAAACGTTTACGCAACATTGCGTCTTCTACATTATGACACAAATACACAAACACATATTAAAATAATGGTATACCCTGTATCTTCTTTACGGTCAGTATTTTATATCATACTAGCTGTTTCCCGCGGCTTTGCACGCTTTTCGTAAGCTTTGCCCGTGTATGTGAACTTCTGGTTTAATTGAATTATATTTACAACGCCGATGTAGAGTTTGCCTTGTTGCCATGATCAAGAAAATATGTTTATGTTTATAGTCATTGTGCACGTACATGTACTTTATTATAAAATGGTCTAACACTCAAACTTTAAGTTCAATCAGAAATGTATCTTAAAGACAAATATACATAATAACTTAGCGCCTTCAAATAGTGTTTGGCTATGTAATATACGTAACTGTCTCGTAATTGCAGTTTATAGTGTGCAGGCGCTTTGAAACCTTTTATCTTTTGCAGCGCCGCTTGGTGGTGAGTTACATCAATGGGCATAGCTTATAAACCTTCTCCGTGGAAAAATACGTATACATACAAATTTTCATAATGGTCTGTCTAATATTTTGCGATTCCATAAAGGACAAACACACAAACATTCATTTATATATATATATATATATAAACTTCAAGAGTTCTCTCCTTTGAAGTTTACATGGAACTATTCTGATGTTATGATAACGTTTTTAGATTTAAACATTTTCTTAGAATCAGGCTACATAAAAACTAAATTGCATGTTAAAACAACAAACACAATGAACTATTTAAATTTTTCAAGTTGCCATCCAATATATATAAAAAGGTCTATTCCAAAAAGTTTATCTATACGAGCCAAGAAGCTATGCAGCAATGATATAGACTTCCTAAATTACATTGAAAAATTAAGCAACACTTTTAAACATTTAAATTACCCAGACAAAATTAAAAAAATCAAATAAACAATCTAAACCATCCAGCAAGCTTCAATTATAAAACATAACCAAAGTTTATTACACAGTTTTTTTCCTGGACTACACAAAATTAACAGTATTATGAAAATTGCCCATAATGTCCTACTTTCCTCTCCAGATACCCAAAATTTTATGGCTAAAGCACCTAGAGTAATATTTCGAAAACCTCCAAATTTGAAAAACAAACTTGTCCAACCTAAACTACCTAAATTACACCAACCCCGTTACTAATGGATGTGAACCGTGCAACGAACCACGTTGCGGTTCTTGCAAAATTATGAAAAACTAGGGAATTCAAAAGTAACGTAACAGGTTTAACTTATCCCATCATTGGCAAAGTAAACTGTGATTCTGATTAACTGTAAATTTTGTAACAAACAGTACATTGGACAAACATCTAACCAACTTAGAGTCAGAATAACAGGGCACAGATTTGATATTTTCCATAAAGACAAGGAGAAGCCATTGGCCAAACATGCTGCTGAGCACAAAAAAGACAAAATTGAAGAATGTTATAACCTTAAAGGAATTAATAAGGTCTTCCCTTGTCCTGAAGATAATTTAAATAGATTAAAATTGAAAAATCTGGAACAAGCACATCAATTACTTTTAAAATCAAAATACCCAAATGGTCTAAATTTAAGATAATTTAAATTTTAATTTTAACTTTTCCAAATTCTCATCTGTGCCATTAATGATATATCAGCTGGGTTTTTGAATGTTTTAGTTGCGTATTTACATTTTTGGTTATTTTATTTGTTGTATTTCCTGTTTCTTGTTTTCTTCATTTATATTATGCTTCCTGAAGATGTGGGTATTAAATCCCAAGAAATATATAGAAGCCTTATAATCTTTGTTTTTTCATTTCAATAAGTGAAATAGTATATATATATATATATATATATATATATATATATATATATATATATATATATATATATAGATTTAAATAAACGACCTTTAAAATCTATTGCACCGCATGGAACAACTGGTATAGCATCTGGGATTGCGTACTCGCCCCTCTCAGGAAAAAGAGACCTGCAGAATGAAGAGGCTGTGCCGGGACAAAGTCTGTTCTCCTATCTTTTGTGTGGGAGTTGTTTGAAATAAACGGACCTCTGCTTTGGATACTAGTAAACCTTATATATCCATAGGTGATGGTGACGTGTATAAAACAAAGGGAACTGGACGTTTGCTTCTTTCCAGTATTCCATGACACTCAAGCAAGTTCAGTGCCAGCGTCCTGTGTCCAGCCCGTGGGAGGAGCGTTGGGGTTTACGATCCGTCCCACCTACTCATTACAATACCGTTACTGATATCATTTTACAGGGATTTTGAAAACGGGCCGAGGAGAGGTGAGCAGTTTGGTCGATGTAGGTATTCAAATTTTTAACACTTTCTAAGACTCAGTTGAGCCTAAATAGTTTGGAGACTACACGGGAGAGCGTCATTCATTCTCTACATTAATTACTCCATTCCCTGTCTTAAAGGTCTAAAAATGTAAAGAATACATTGTTATACTGTTCATCATAATTTTTTGTAACGTGAAATCGATTGCCGTCAGTATAACGTAATCTTTAAACATCAACATGAGCTGAAACTATGATTTGTGACCCCTTATGAACTGGAATAGTCATAACATATTGAATAACTAATTACATAATGCTATGCTTTGTTTAAATTATATAGGCCATAAACGATTTTGATGAAGTAGTCTAATTATTCAATATTTCATGAAATTAATTATTTCTTAAACTATTCTTGTTTATAAGTGGACATGAATGTCTGCACAAAATTAAATACACGCAACGCACGCACGCACACGCACGCACACACGCGCGCGCGCACACACACACACACACACACACACACACACACACACACACACACATATGGTGTTTTGTAAAAAATATAAAATCTCATAAAATACTTTTCAAATGTAGTTCACCGATATTCACATTACCAAACTGACCATTAAGAACCAGATTTAGAGTTCATCTTCTGGAAAATTTGGCTAACAATAGTTTTTCTTCACTGTCTGTTTAGAGGCACATGACGGTAAATTACAAATAATAACACTCAATTGACATTTTCACTTAATTTACAAAATGTATATATTATTTTATAAAATTTAATAAAAATATAAAAAATTACTAATATATTTAATTATTGATCAAAATTGTTATCAAAATATACATCTAATACGGCAGTTATAAAACACTTAGTTACTGACAAATCAAAGTGAAGACCTAATTAAAAGTTTAGCAGTCTATTGTTTAATGATCCTTTTTGATAATGGAAGTAATGTATGGACATTTGCCATATTTCGTTGATTAAAAATTTAACAGGTCTACGAACAGATTTTTGAATTACAATAACATCGGATTCTTGTAACACCTTCAACTCCTGTTCTTTAAAATAGAAATCGAATAAGTAGTAACCAAAGCTAAGATTAAGATGGTACTGATATTGAATACAATTAGCATACTTTACAATCAATCGATATTTGCTGGGGTAAAAAATTTGAGGATTATGAAAGGAAATATAAAACTTACCATAGTTTAAAAATTGATGTAATCCTTAAACAGTTGTCAGAAACGTTATCTCAAGGAAGGCACTCGCGAAGGACACCATGATACGAGATAAGCACGTAGAAAGACAGACAGACAGACACAAGTGGTAAGTCACTACCGTCCAAGACTTGTAGACTGACTGGAGACCCCGCGTAGCGAGCGAAACGAACGAGAGCTAGCTGGTGCTGCACCCGTGGTCACTAGGCCAACTACTAAATTCCCATTCATTCATTGTTCGAGTAATTAAAAATCCAAATAGTATGATAGAAGTTTTCAAATCATTTTGCTTTTCTCATCAATATGGTGGATATGTGTGACATTCCTATCGCAAAATACAATTGTCGTTGGAAGACGTATCTTATAGCAACAATATCTAATCATGGATCTTGGGGATTACATGATATAAATAACCTAGATCCAGATAATAACTGTCTGAGATAATGTTGACAGTTTATTAGTCAAGGTCACAGTAAGGATAATAATGTTGATGCGTATGGGACTGGTATTATAATGATATTAAATATGTCTTTATTATAGAGGTAAAGCTAGAACGTAAAATTGTTCTCTTCTACAATTATTTAACCTATAAAATACTAAATTACACGTGGCAGGGAGGTTTTTATTTGTGCTGCTAGTCAGTAGTTCCTTCAGTTCTTTTCAAATTTAGAAATTAATAGTAGTAAATTTAAATTGTAAATAACTGCCATTTAACACGTCGACTGCGGCGGACGCCCTTGGGCGATTGCTGTCTAATTAAAATACTTATCATCATTCAAGACAGAGCCGCAGTGTAGGTGTTAACAGCGTTATTATAGCTAGACAGTTATTGTACAGTAGTTTGACACGTTGACTGCAGGAGACGACCTAGTGCGGTTGATGTCACAAGTAAAGGTGTTAACAGCGTTATTATAGCTAGACAGTTATTGTACAGTAGTTTGACACGTTGACTGCAGGAGACGACCTAGTGCGGTTGATGTCACAAGTAAAGGTGTTAACAGCGTTATTATAGCTAGACAGTTATTGTACAGTAGTTTGACACGTTGACTGCAGGAGACGCCCTAGTGCGGTTGATGTCACAAGTAAAGGTGTTAACAGCGTTATTATAGCTAGACAGTTATTGTACAGTAGTTTGACACGTTGACTGCAGGAGACGCCCTAGTGCGGTTGATGTCACAAGTAAAGGTGTTAACAGCGTTATTATAGCTAGACAGTTATTGTACAGTAGTTTGACACGTTGACTGCAGGAGACGCCCTAGTGCGGTTGATGTCACAAGTAAAGGTGTTAACAGCGTTATTATAGCTAGACAGTTATTGTACAGTAGTTTGACACGTTGACTGCAGGAGACGCCCTAGTGCGGTTGATGTCACAAGTAAAGGTGTTAACAGCGTTATTATAGCTAGACAGTTATTGTACAGTAGTTTGACACATTGACTGCAGGAGACGACCTAGTGCGGTTGATGTCACAAGTAAAGGTGTTAACAGCGTTATTATAGCTAGACAGTTATTGTACAGTAGTTTGACACGTTGACTGCAGGAGACGCCCTAGTGCGGTTGATGTCACAAGTAAAGGTGGTAACAGCGTTATTATAGCTAGACAGTTATTGTACAGTAGTTTGACACGTTGACTGCAGGAGACGCCCTAGTGCGGTTGATGTCACAAGTAAAGGTGTTAACAGCGTTATTATAGCTAGACAGTTATTGTACAGTAGTTTGACACGTTGACTGCAGGAGACGACCTAGTGCGGTTGATGTCACAAGTAAAGGTGTTAACAGCGTTATTATAGCTAGACAGTTATTGTACAGTAGTTTGACACGTTGACTGCAGGAGACGACCTAGTGCGGTTGATGTCACAAGTAAAGGTGTTAACAGCGTTATTATAGCTAGACAGTTATTGTACAGTAGTTTGACACGTTGACTGCAGGAGACGACCTAGTGCGGTTGATGTCACAAGTAAAGGTGTTAACAGCGTTATTATAGCTAGACAGTTATTGTACAGTAGTTTGACACGTTGACTGCAGGAGACGCCCTAGTGCGGTTGATGTCACAAGTAAAGGTGTTAACAGCGTTATTATAGCTAGACAGTTATTGTACAGTAGTTTGACACGTTGACTGCAGGAGACGCCCTAGTGCGGTTGATGTCACAAGTAAAGGTGTTAACAGCGTTATTATAGCTAGACAGTTATTGTACAGTAGTTTGACACGTTGACTGCAGGAGACGACCTAGTGCGGTTGATGTCACAAGTAAAGGTGTTAACAGCGTTATTATAGCTAGACAGTTATTGTACAGTAGTTTGACACGTTGACTGCAGGAGACGCCCTAGTGCGGTTGATGTCACAAGTAAAGGTGTTAACAGCGTTATTATAGCTAGACAGTTATTGTACAGTAGTTTGACACGTTGACTGCAGGAGACGCCCTAGTGCGGATGATGTCACAAGTAAAGGCGTTAATTGTGTTATTTGTGAAATTTAAATTTTAAGATGATATAAGTAATTTTAGTGCAGTTTTGTTCAAACCTCCATGAGAGTTGTAAATTATGAAATGTTAAGTTAAACCACTATATAATATGTCTGCACTTTTGTTTAAAGTACTATACATATAGTAACAGAATCTTGTATTACGAAAGTAAACAGTTTGAATTTTTATTTTAGTTAGAAATAGATTTTTTTTAAATTTAATTTTTATATACAAAACTTTATATTTTACCAAACTTAATAATTTTATTTGAACCAGAAGTAAAATGCCATTTATATTTAAATATTTTTTAGGATTTTACTCTACAAGTTTGAAAGAATTTTGACGTTTATTTTGGTTAAGTGGAATTAAACGGACGGTTTTACAGTTACACATAATCATAGATTTCTTAAATTTTAAGGATTCGAATTTTTGTCAAATATATATTATAATCTTGCAGCCGTGGGTGTTATTTTTAAAACATCGCAGTTTTCAGAATTTAAATAAAAGTAACATTCTTAAGTTTATATCTGATTGTATTTACCATATAGTCAAGACCCAATTTATTATAATATAAATTTTCGTAAAACAATTACATGATTTTATGGAAGTATATTCTTTGATTTACTTAGATATAAAACAAATAAAAACCGATACATTTAATATATATTGTATTGTTTTATTTCAGAAGATGAATCAAATTGTATCATCATTAAGAATCCTAGAAAAAAAACAGCGGTTTCAAAGTATTTACAAGTAACCACTACGTGTCAGATTTCAAATTAACCTAACATAGAAACATGCAAATCAGGAAAATTATTTTCTCAACGCACAAGGTTTTTCCAAACCAATATTTACTAAATAAATATTTTCATAACAATTCCAAAACTGATTTTCTGTGCCATTATAGCACTTTATCTTACCTCACGTATATGAGGGAAAGTCAGCCTTGATGTGTTGGGACACGCGATGCGCTGTATAAAATAACTGATGTGAATAATTTCAAGACACAGTTTTTTCCAAACCAATATTTAATAAATAAATATTTTCATAACAATTCCAAAACTGGATTTTTTGTGTCATTATAGCGGTTTATCTTACCTCACGTATATGAGGGAAAGTCAGCCTTGATGTGTTGGGACACCCGATGCGCTGTATAAAATCACTGATGTGAATAATTTCAAGACACAGTTTTTTCCAAACCAATATTTAATAAATAAATATTTTCATAACAATTCCAAAACTGGATTTTTCTGTGTCCATTATAGCACTTTATCTTACCTCACGTATATGAGGGAAAGTCAGCCTTGATGTGTTGGGACACCCGATGCGCTGTATAAAATCACTGATGTGAATAATTGGTGCTCCATTCTGATTATTCAGTGAACACAACTCCACTTGTTTGGGGAAACGGGTTGTTGCTTTATTGTCTGTAACTTCACACGTTCTACTGGAGCCCAAGGCCAGGTAAACAATTACACAAGGAAGTTACAACAGCTCCCAGAGCAGTGACGTCACAGGTGAGCCTTTATCAGTGGACTGTGAAAACAAAGAGCTGTAAACACCACAGACGTGATGACAAACATGTCAGATACGGTAGTTACGTGAGATAGCCCAACGCTATATAATCCCCAATGCATCATATGGGATTTTTATCGCTGCTTTTGTACTACAATATTGAGCAAATATGTAATATAGGAAATAATTCAAGCAAGTTAAACTTTACACAAGTAAACCGCCTCTGATTCTCAAACGTGAAAGATCAAAGTACTATTTACTGGGTTCCAAAAAGTGCCCAGTCTAGGATCGCTAGGGTCTAGTTTTTACCTTTGGGTTTCTACCTTCGGGAAAACTGACAGATACAGTCATTCCTGTATCTGTATTTGTATATCATATATCTGTACAGTTTCCTCCATAACTCTAGGAGCCTTCGTCCTCAAGCCAATTCCGGCCTCTCAGAGTTCCTCCTGAATATGGAAATTATTATCTCCTAAAAGTTTTCAGTCTTTCAGATCTCACGGCTTTTGGAAGCTTTATGAAGTGTTTTCGTATGACAGGGCCAGGGATTTTGGAGCCTCCGGCTTGTAGAAAATATTGTCCTTTGATAAAGTAAAGTGTCTGGTAAGTACATATGTTTCTGGAAGTTTCGAGTCTCTAAATCGACTCGTGTTACGGATTTTAATGGAATCGCGAGGCTTCTGAGCATTCCACCTGTGGGATGTTCTGGTCTCCAGTAGATCTTGTCCTCTGCCATATATTGATTTGTGAAAGTTCACGATCTCAAAACCTCGCGGACATTTAGGCTCTCAGCTTTTTATTGACGATTCTTTAAACTCGCTTCCTATTGGCTATGAATAATAACATCCCTCTTATAGCGTGGTTAGCAGACGCTGCTACCCGTTTTTGGCATTTCGTGTCCGTTTGGAAGCTTTCAACCGATAGAATCCCCGCCCAAGTAGAGGCTCACGGCTTCTAAGCCCCCCCTTATCGAAACTCAAGCGAGGAGTTCCAGTTCTTAGGGTTCCTACCCTCTAAAAGCTTCCGGGTACTTAAAATTGTGAGTTTGGAAACCTTCTTCACCTAAGAACTCTGTTAGAATCTTATATAATCTAAAAATGTCAATCACGAACCTGCCTATCCTCAGATGTTGGAGTGCAGAGATTTGTAGCTTACGTGACCTTTCGACTAATGAATACTACACGTCTCCGTAAGCTCCTGGCATTTAAGGCTTTCAATTTCATAAAATTTCGGTTAATCTAGAAGCATTCACCGTTCGAAAGTTTTGAACCTCAGAAAGCTTATGGCCCCCGAGAGCTTCTAGTCTTTTTAACATTTCCGCCTCCTTAAAGTTACCCGCCTACGGAATTCTCTGCCTGTAGAAATTTAGGTTTGTTTAAACTCCTGATCTCTCAAAAACACAAGCTTCCATCATTCACATCCTTGAGGTTGTTTTCAAATATTTGCCTTAGCTGGGTAAGTTACTGTAATAGTCTTACCTGTAGGCAGTAATACTGAGCGAATTTTGAATGTTAAGTTCGGATGTTCTGTTTGAGCGAGACCACATTTGATGTTGTAGTTGGTTTTTTGGTGCTATGTTTATATTTTCGAAAGAAATGTTATTGCATTATTACCTAATACTGTTAAGATGACAAACAATTTTAATCTGGGCGATATTAAAAAATCTTTAAACATGCACGAAAGTTGAGTAATACAATTCCAAATTCGTAAGTACTGAGGATGCATGATAGACAACTTAAAAATTATTCAGAATAAAAATCGCGCAACATTTTCAGTAAATGCAGTCGATGTTGTGGACAATCTTGCAAATGTCTGTTCAAAACGAAACTTGCAATTTAGATGATGGATCAACTGAAAATATAGCAAACTCTAATGGTTAAGTTGATGATTTGTTATTTGCCACTAGTTGCCGAAAGTGCTCGAAAAATTTCCAGAGTAAAACTTTTGCTGTGAAAAAATTACGCTAGTTACAACATGTTAGTAAAGTTGAATTTAATTCACATTTTTATCAAATAACCAAAACAACAGAACATAACCTCACCACAAATACAACAATGCTCAAAACAAAACAGTTGATCATAATAAAATGTAACCACACCTACTCGATAGACGGTTACATCAATCCATCCAAAGTTGAGCACACATAGCCAACTGCAAATAATGGTCAACTCATTTTTACTGTAAAGCGAACAAATGATTGCATGAAAATTAACCAACCATTTTTATACTTTTTCTTGGCTTTGTAGGGGTGAGATGTATTGCTCTCGAGATTTCTACGTTATTTCCATACTTTTTCACATGAGATAAATTGATTGATACGATTGGTGTGACTTTTGGGATGGTTGGAAATTACGATGGTAAGAGTTACAGTTAAAGAGGCCATTTACCCAAAATAAAATACTTAATACTTTTCATGGGAAAATTTGTAATTTGGTAATATGGTTTTGTCAGACATACCAAAAATTAAATGTTGTTAAAACGGCTGAAGGGAGAGAGGGAGAATCGATAAAAAATATTAGTACTTCGTTATCAGCTTATTCTTTCTAAATGTTTGTAATTTGCTTTTAAAGCTTGTTAATCACATAATTTACAAATTGTAGCATGGTCTTTACTTTAGCAGAATTATTATTTTGGTACAAAGGTAATAAATGTGTTTTACAACTTTCACATTATTTTCAAAACTTCCACTAAAGCTTTAACAATCTTATTGGCCTATGTTTAGAAAAATAATGATTTCCATGCTACAGTTGTGTATATGTAGAATAGAGCATATTTACGTATGACCCAAATCTCAAAATAGACATTACCTGGCAAGAAATTTGTACCCGGAGTTGCTATTTGTATGGAGTAGTAACTTTCCTTCAAGCGCCATTCAGTCTCGGTCCTCCATTATAAATAAAATAGTACACAAATATGATCATTGTTTTATAACAGCTGATATTTTAAAATTAAAAACGGAAACTGTCGCAAGCCTAATAAAGAACTTTGAATAAGATAAACAAATAGGAGAGCAAACAAGATTCTAAAAGAAAAAAAACCTTGACGCATACACTATGTGATTTACACTGTCCTGGTCAAACTGTAACAAAGAAGCAATCTTTAAA
Source organism: Homalodisca vitripennis (assembly GCF_021130785.1). Lineage (NCBI taxonomy): Eukaryota > Metazoa > Arthropoda > Insecta > Hemiptera > Cicadellidae > Homalodisca > Homalodisca vitripennis. The sequence continues at coordinate 132,397,411 of NC_060212.1, read as the reverse complement.
TAGCGAATTGTTTCGTTAATGCTAATCTATTTGCACTAAATATTAACCAATGTTTAGTTTATTTACACATCACATTTTCTTCACAGAGAAAATCGAAACTAGAATAATATACCTCATCATGCTTGAAAACATTTCTCGCAATTAGATACAAATTCAATGACTTTAATGTAATTGGACGATGTACGTCTCCCCCACTGGAGAATGGAATTAATAATCAGGTTCCTTGATGTTCGTCACCTAAAATTTAATGTCATCACCATTCAACCTTAGTATACATAGGCTAACATTATATAGCTCAGCCTTTAATTTAAGGTTGATAAATAATCTAAGTTGTTTAGATTTAAGGTAAAATTTTCAGGAATTTTCATCTCCAAACACTTGAGATGAAGGTAAAGCATATCTTATTTTACCAGGCGAAGTTAGGGCTAAGAACGTAACCTGGGGGCGTAAAGGTGACTTCCGAACTTGGTACTGGCACTTTAACCTGGTACTTTAAATAATACGTTTAAAAGTAAGATAGTGTTGTAATACTTACAGATGGAAAAGTCGTTAAATACATGGATTGCTCGTTTACTCTATAGGCAAGAAGTGGTATTTTTCGACTACATGGTTTATAGTTTCGCTAGCGCTCAGCCTATTAGGCGTGATCCCCTAACTTATTTCGGTGAACTTGGAAAATGGTAACTTGAAGATATCTGTCCTACAGAGTTATATGGCGCCGTTTTAAAACATAAATATTATAAAGAAAAAGTTCGATTAAATGAAATAGTCAGATAATTATTGTAGGCAAACCGTAGTTTGTACAACCGAAGTTCTATCCTGGTGTTCTTTAATAAATCTTCGTTCTCTTTCTATTTTTAATTATCAGCAATATTAAATGGTTTTAAGACATTGATGGTTTATTTTTATCTTAATAGTTCTAAACAACATACATTGTTTTGACAGAAAAAGTGAATTAGCTTGCAGTATGGATTATTCAACATTTGTATTTTTCATTGTTCATTACATTTTCATAACAACTAGAATCGGTGTGTAAATTATTTTTCACAACTATGTCAAATGCATAACGGTGATACATTTTTCCCGTCCCGAAACGTGACGGGATATTCAATTCTATAAATAGCCACCTAGGTGCTGTTGGTAATCCCTATGTATACGTGACGGCCAGCAGTGACTTTCAATAAAAGCATTCCAATAATAATTTAAACGTCAGAACATTATAATTTATTAACAATTATTTATTGGTAGAAAGAGTATTGAATGATACGTACTTTTTGCTTTGACGACGAAGTTTCAGTCCGAATTTGGGTGAGCGAGGGGGACGCCTCGCCTGACCTCCCCAGTTCGATCCCTCCTCTAGGCACGTGGACAACATGCTGCGACACTACACACCACCACCGTACTGTACCGCTAGAGAGAGAGCACAACACAATACCGTGAACTTGCCTTGTTGTCACGACACAGCTGATACCACAGTCTGTGTTGTCGCTGTTGCTGTTTACTCTATATACGTCTACACGTTCATAATCTCCTGATAACTGCCGATGTTGATCAATTAAACGCGATAACGTTGATTTTATGGCGCCTGCCGGCAGTCTCTAAATAATGCCTCCACTGATGTTATGACTCTCTGATAAAATATTAATGGTGACTCAAATACAAAGGGACTACTTCAACATTTTTAACTTAAGTGTTTTCTTCAAATCATCAATTCGTCATCATAATATGTAGAAGGAAGAAATACAGTAGAATAAATAATTCTGTCTGGAGAATTTATAAAACTTAATAAATTAATCAAGGTTAGGCTATACTTTGTTGGATCTAGCCCATGTTCGATAAAATATCATTATGTTGTCAATAAACATAACATAATACAAGTCTAATATTTGCTTGATATTTTTTTTAAGGTAAATATAATTCTAACGCATATAAAATCAATTTAAACTGGACACTGCCACTCCGTACAGTGGAAGGCTAGTCTTAAGTTTCTTCCTCATTACATTTTTTAAATTTGTTTTAACAATTCAGTTCTTTTAATAAGCATTTTATTGTGTTTTATATATATATATATATAATAAAATAATAATAATAATATAAATATATAAAAAAGTGTTTATAACCTTCATTCTTTTGTTTGTTTATATTTTATTTTATACATGCTTTTGATAATGTTACTGAAAAGTAACGAAATGTTAAGCATTTCGAGTTGAAGAAACGTGTTTTGTTTTCTTTTATACCTATATATACTCTATATTTGTAAATGTTTACATAGAACTAAAAAATTTTTTTGTTATAAAAAGGAAAAGAGAATCATCTTAGGTTCAACCCATCTGGTTGCCTTGATTTTAAAATTAATTGATGTGCTATTTCAACATTTCTTAAATTTATCAGATTGGTATTTTTATTGGGGTTTGGCTCTAAACGGTAAATTTATTTTAGGCTGAAGCAATTTTTTAATTTTTTTTGATTGTGTTGAATCGCATGAGCAGATAATGGTCTCTCATAATTTTGATGAACAACATCAAATCGATGATTGGTCATTCTCACTCTTAATGGAGTGATGGTTTTTCCAATATAGTCTTTGGGACAGAATTTACAGGTTAGTTGATAAATTATGTTTTTTGTAGTGCAATCAATGTTACCTTTAATAGGATATTCTTTTTGAGTTGTGCTACTTTTAAACGATTTAGAATTTATTAACATCTTACAAATACCGCATCTTGGCTTGTTGCAAGAATTGCACACGTTACATTTGATGTTATTACTTTTTGGATTTCCCTCATACTTTAATTTCGGTCTAGAGAGAATGTTTTGTAAATTTGGAGGTTTTTTAAAAACTACTTTGGGGGTCTTAGAAAATAAATTTCTTGTTTCAGAGGAAGATTCCAAAATAGGAAAAGAATCCTTCAGAATTTTGTTGATTTTATGAAGGCCAGGAAAATATTGGGTGATAAATTTAGGATCATTAGGATTAATAGCACTGGAAATATTTTTAGGTGCTCTGATTTGTCTATCAACAAGATTTTTTGGATACCCCCTTTCAAAAAGTACATGGGACAGTCTGTTTATGTAGTTATGAAAAAAGATTTTTTGCTCTTATTGATAAACTCTTGGGGATAGATTTTTTTAATGTGAACTGGATGGCAGCTGGTGAAATGCAAATATTACATTTTGTTACTGTATTTGACATGAATTTTTGTTTTCAAATTATGATTTTCAATAAATACATCATCAGTATCCAAGAATGTTACTGAATCTGGTGAGATAGACCATGCAAATTTTAAAATGCTAAATTTATTGAGATTAAAGAGAAAGTCGTTAAGTTCTTTGATACCATGCTGCCATATTATAAAAATATCATCTAAGTACCTGAACCAAATTAGAGGTTTATAATTGTGACTGATTAAAAAATTCTTTTCCAATAGTCCCATGAAAAGATTGGCATAAGAAGGAGCCATCCGTGTGCCCATAGCAATTCCTTTAGTTTGAAGGTAATTTTGGTCCTGGTCATAAGTTTGAGAATGAAATTAGTACTAGGTTTGGAATCGTTTGGTCTTGAAATGTAGACCATCATCTGTAGGAATATTTGTATACAAAAATTCTACATCGACAGTACACAATTTTTACTTCTATGTCAACATTTACAAATATTCTACACACAGCTGATTGGAATCTTGTTGTTTATGGTATTTATTTGTTACAAATTTTTGTTTATGTCTTTTGTTCTTGGTTCGAGTTCTGTTTATATGTTTTAATTCAGTGTGGTTCTGATGAAGGGTTCTGTGAACTCGAAAATTAAACATGAGCACTGAATTTTTGTTTCTGTTTTTGTGTACACTTTAAAGTACTTAGAAGAGTATTGAAGCCTATTGGCATTACAGCAATAATTAATTGGAATTTTGTCTATCTATTATATATAGATAGATAGATAAAACTCATTAGCTTTGCTTTTATAGATATTTTTTTAAAGAGAAATTAAGTCTTTTTGTTTTGGATGATTATTTCGGCTTAAACTTTTAAATAAAAACTCTAAAAAATTCGGATGTATAACCACTCTTTCAGAGTCTCAACGGTATATATTTACTTGTTCAAGATTTTGTAATGTTAAAGTAATATGATTATGGTTGGTTTGAATTGAATTCGTTAATTCTAGACAAATCTAAAAACTAACTAAAATTTTTACCAAAATCCTACATAGATCATATTAGAAATGTACACAATTTAAAACACACGTTTTATATGGTTTTTTTATATATACGAGAAGACAGTGTACGTCATAAATCATGACATTAAAGACTTGATTTCTGTCGATGACGTTACAAATTATCAATCTATACTATACCAGTCATATGATATCGTAAACTAACAATTCATATGATATATTAAACTAGTTTAATTTGGTAAGCTACACTATCTCACAGAGAAGTTGGTATATTCAAATAATCATATTCAAAAGGTTGACTTACAAAATTCATTCCTGTGGTCCCTAGTTACCTGCGCTTTAAGAGTCTTTGTAGTTCATGCTCAATACATTAGTTACCATATGCTTTTGACAAGTTAGACTGATTTATCTACAGCTTCCATCCTTTGGCACTCTATGCCTAATTTTTTTTCCAACTCTCAATGAATCTTAAGTTTTTTCATTAGTGAGTCAGTATCATAACCTAGAATCGTCTACTGAATGAATAATTGTTTTTGTCTCAATATAAAAAAAAGAAACGGTATTAAATAGCATACCTGAAGAAATGTTTTAGAGGTGTTTAGGATCGTCTACTCCTAAACAGTAATTAATAATTTTTTTCAGTATTTTTAAGGAATCATTTCTTTATGTACGCTCTTTATGTTTTATGTCAGAAGTGAGCAAGGACGAAAGAAGACCCCTCTCTTGCTTACCAATGGCTGCCGGTAAGACTGCTCAATGCCATTGACGAATTTGTGAGCTGGAAAACCAAACGGTCTGTATGAGATGATACGGTACATATTAATAATTAGATACCTGGCACAGTTTCACCAGGCGCGAGCTCCGGAAGCGAGGCACGGGATGAGTATGTCGAGCGAAGTGAAAGCCCCGGACTATTACTACATAATTTGTAGCGGCCGCGCAGCAGACGTCCATTCTAATAGTCTGTGGTTTCAGAAAAAACAAACATGTTTCACGTGTAATGACAGGATGAGGAGAACACGTTGTGGATAGTGAGCTGTCCGTCCTGCTGGGTCATCAGATAGGTCTCACGTGGTGGTGTCCTTCGTCAACATTTATTATCATGCTCAGGAAGAACGATTAAAGGTTCAGTTAAAAGTTATGTGTGAGCCTACAGTAGTATTCTAGGGATTTTCCAAGTTGTTATTATTAATGTTTAAATTTGTGCATGTACTTCACACCGTGTCTTGCATCAAATCAGGATGATTCAAACTTCCTCACGATTGTAGAAAGATGTTTCCTTTTACAAAAAGCACTGTAAATAACATTATCTCGAGAAATACCATTGTAGTTTTACTGAAACCATTTAAAAGTTACAGCAGTTTTGAGAAACCATAGAAAAATAACAAAGGCATAAATATAAATGTGTTGGAAGATCTAAGAGTGTAGATAAGACATTTCTAGTAGTACCTTTGCTGTCCATCGTGCGATTGTAGTTTGACGTGAGTGTTAATAATAAAGATTATTGCATTTGTGATTTTCAAATTGTAAAATCATATAGATGCCAAAAATTAGGAAAGTTAGGCAAACTTAGGAAACTTAGGCAAAAACTACACAAAACCTTGAGATAGTTAACTATAAAATTGTTTGTTTTTAAACAGCGAAGTCCTAAATCGTACAATAGTTTAATTGACTAAATTGTGATATAATTTTTTTAATTGGCCATATATTCAGTTTAGCTTTACTTTACCACGGATAATGCTTACTATTATTACATAACAAATGCAGCACAGAGGTTGGAAGTAGAAAGTATTTGTTCGTCCTCTCCTCTGTCTAATAGATAAGACTGTGGCTTTACACTATGAGAAGCCACGGTTCGTTTCCCTTAAATTTCTAAAAAAAATATATGTCTAAAAAAATGTCTAAAAAAGTATAAAACAGATATAGCCATAAACAAAATAAATTTATATAAATAGAGTAAATGTTGAAAGTATTGCGCTATAAAAGTTGTATGCCTGCGTCTAAAAACATATTATTTAGTTTAAAAAATGAAAATGTACACAATAACCTCAAATCTCGTTGATTTAGACTTTTAGTTCTATAGCTCATCCGATAAAACTTTTGATTTTGTGTTTTAATACATCCAATAGTTGTATTTAATTTTATTTGTTTATCTTTAAAATTAGTATGAATTTAAAAAAGTTTGGTAATTTTTTAATCCAACGCTGTTGAAGAACTGTACCTGTTTAATAATACTGGTTGTTATGTATGAATTAATTGAATTTTGATTGCATAATTACCACAAACTGTTCACTGATTGTTAAATACTCTTACATCTCTATATAGTATTTGATCTAAGAAGCAATAACTATGGCAAACTTTAATGCTCATTGCTTTGTTTACCTTGGCGAGGCTAGAAACCTCGTCTAATACGAAATACAGAACAAGTTTAAATAATTTAATATAGTATATTAGTGATTTGAGTTTAGCAACTGTGCTTTACTATTTTAATACATTCTTTAAAATTCAATATAACATATCGTTTGGTTTTTTTATATCAGTAAATAAGTAGGGTCTTTTTCGTTTAAAAGGGCCAGCACCTTACAAACATACTATACCTGAATGACAGTGCATTTAATCGTTTTTTTGGTGTTATTAGTTCGTAGGGCAGTAGTCCAGGTACTACTTCTAGTATAAACTCGTCTTATCTTATCAGTGGTAAACGCGCGTCGCTTATCTTTTGCCTGTAATGAAACCAGCGTTAGTTCTGTCTGAGTTTTGTGTGTGTCAATAAAGCGTGGTGAGTTGTTCTGGGCTTGGACTTTGCAAGCTCGAGTTAATTTTTTTCTAAAAGATCAAGCAGCGCAAAGCGCTGCACAGCGGGCAAGCATCACGTGATCTGAGTTTTGAATAGGCAAGTTAGGGTCTTTTGTGCTGGCCCTTAAACGAAAAAGACCCAATAAGTATAAAATTAATAGGTTCTAAATTAATTTCATGTAGTAATTAAATCAAAGTATACTTGTGTTTGTAAAACCTCCTAGACAACTTTTATCCGGCAAGGGATTTTTGACGATCAAATTATGCGTTGTCGCCCATATGATACTGATTCCATCTGTCCCACTTCAGCTTCTGGTTTTTAATTGCATCAACCAGCTCCAATACTGTAGCGGAGATTGTAGGTCTATCCGTTTCCGAGTAATTTATCCCACAAACGGGTGTTTTGGTGAAATGAAAATGAAATGAAATGAAAATTCGCTTATTTAAACAGGCAAAGTTAGGGCCTCATGGCCAAATTAATATACACTATCACAATATTCTTATCAAAATATTGCATCAATTATTAAATGTTGTAGGTTGAACGAATTCGAAATTGTATTGAATGCAACCTTATGTAGTTATGTGGTTATGTGGTTGTTATGTGGTTCACTGGACGTCAATGTACTCTGCGATAGCGACTCAGACATCAATGAGACAGGTGAAAATTTTAATCAAATATATGCAAGTTTGGGCAGAATATGATAAGCACATTTAGTTTTATATCGCTTAGAGTGTTTGTAATTCCATCAGTACAAAATATTAAATAATATAACAATAATTCGATATTAACGTAACTAAATTACTAAACACAAAATGATATATTTTAAAATTAAAGAACTAATTTCATTCATTTAATGCCATACACTGATAAACAATAATGGATTCTATAACCGCTTTAGACATTTATTATGATAGGAAATAGGGAAAAGTAATAATGTAACTATATCGACAAAATAAACAATTCGGACAGGAACTCGGATAATTTTGCTGAAGTACGCGTATACGTTCTCTCCTGGAGGTACACAACCTTAAGAAGGTACACTGATGTGTCTGTGTTATGCTTAACACTTTTTATCATGTTTAAATGATATTCAGGTTAGTGTTTTTTCAGTTAACTGTAATTTTTGTTGAGATGGAGTCACTGTTAAATGAAATACTATCTAACATTGATGTATGTGCGGATTGGTTAATTGCACTCTACGCGGGATAGCTTAATACATAGAATCATGTTTTTTTTTAGTGGGTATTGAAAGGGGCATTTTTCATTTCATCTCGCAGGAGAAATTAAAGGAGAAGACATAATGGCATCCACCGATTATCTTCCATGATTTGTTAATCTTTTAAAACTTGCTGTACAGGAGACAGAAGCAATAACCGAGGCATATAAGATAGGCGCAGTACAAGCTCTAAATATTTTACACTCGTTTCCATATTATATCAGATAAATTATTATATACTTACATTCATAAAATTATTAGTACTTTACATTCTTTAAACTTTAAATGTACAAAATAGGTCTAGATTTAATCAAAAGTAGTGTGTTTGCATGATCAAATGGTTAGTTTCAATAAAACGAAAATATGCCATTATTGGGTCAGGTAATACATGTATAATCAGTGTTTATGTTTCTATCGTTTTCTTATATAATCCTTTCGCACAACCAGAGTGTTTCAATAAAGAAAGGGTTTTAGCATTGAATGACATATTTTCATGTACTGTTGCCTAATTAAAGTCTGCATTGTCGATGAAATGTACTATAAATGCATGTGCAAGAGCAAATAACATAAGGATCCATCATTATGTTATCTGACAAATATTCTACGTTTACTCACAATTCTGTTATAAACTTAATACAATTGTCTATATGATCAACCATATGATATTTTAAGATGTAACATATTTCCTCATGTAACTTATTCTTACAGTATAAGTAAAATAACTGTAGAGTAAATGTGAATGTTCACATTTGGTGACAAGATTTGATATTAGCGCAATTATGAGTTATAGCACTCTTTTTACCTTACAGCAACTTTTATTATTTAAACACTGATATAAAAAAGCTAACCCAATGAGACCAATGAACGTTGATATATCATATTGCAAGATATATCGATAAAGATCGTTTGCAGACTGAATTTTGTGAGCAACTTTATTTTTAAACAGACAAGAACATTTTCTATGATAGTGCACATCCAGCTATGGAATTTTGCTGAGCATAATTTAAACTTATTAGTGAGTTTACACAATTTTCTTTTGTTTGCTAGGAAGTTTTATAAGTTGAGTTATAGGCTTAAAATTTTTAATGCAGCATTAGCGAAGCCTATTACCCGACATGTTGTGTATGTAATCTATTTGAGTAATTTCTTACATACCTTCTGAGAGGTCGAAGTTTGAGGCCAAACCTAGGAGACCTAGTGGGTCGCCGGAATCGGAAACTCTCCTGTAAACTAAAACTGCCCAAAGTATCGTCCGACTCTTCTGGTAAAGGAGACAGCATTGAAACTTTGGAAGAAGAACGAGTTACAACTGAATATACACAACAAGTGCCACTAGATATTGCCGATGAAGGAATAATAAACTATCTTGAAGTGCTGTTAGGGAACTAATCCCACAATGTTCTTTTAATCTGTGATCTAGTTTTTCATAGATAACAGAAAGAGTCTAGAGTCAATTATTAATAACTGATAGTACTTAATTTTAAACCTCTCATTGGACTCACTTCAAAAGCTAACTGCATAAAGAAAATGATACACAACTCGAAGTAAAACCTACAAGGAATATTCAAATTTTATGAAAAAATTACACGCGTTTTAACCGCAGAGGAAACCACGATTAACCGTGTGGAGGTGTGAGCTAATTATACCTGACACGATAACACTGTGATTGTGATATCTACTATCGTAAATGGATTTTCCTGTATTAGTATCGATAAATACTGTTTTATCATTCAATAGAAGTTTCATATAGGAATAAAAGTGTACTATAAAAGGTTCGCCGGACATTTAAAACAGTCAAAACTAGCTAGTAAAACAAACATCTAAGTTAACGCAATGCTTTCTTAGGAACATAGCGAATTTAGGAACTAATCTTTGGAAATATCAAAACAAATCCCATCATTAGTAGGTGTATTCAGTAGCTTCAAACTAATTATGTGTATTAACAAATAATAGCTGGTAGAATTGCTAAGGCGCTTCAATCCAGCTATTCGGAGAACTTGTAATAAAGAGATTTGGTGTGATGAGATGCAGCCATGGAATTATCTGGGTGGATATACACCTGATGTTTCTAGATGATTTGAACATTGAACTCCGGTTTCCTGGAATTTTTATAAGAGTTATATGGTTGTTAGCGATCATAAGTATTTAATGGTAATTGTAATTAGATCAACGGTCGAAAATCCGAGGTCACAACGCCAGCATCGGGAACGATGAGAAACGTATATTATACAAATACGAAAGAAAGGTTAAAGTAAGGAGATCACTGGTACTTATAGGTAATAATAGTGGAAATATTTGTCTTGCGACCACCCAAGTCATAAAAACAATTCTTCGCAAATGTTATCCTAATACATACCTCCATGCAAAAAAGATTTATCTTAACAGAATTTGACATGTAGTTTTGGTGTTTCTTAACTACCCAGAGGGTTATTTCGGTTTTTGTTTCAGTTTTAATATTCTTACGCTGTTAGCCATAACCGTAATTGTACCAACAAATCTATAATTAAAAAGCAATATTCCAATCATAAAAATTATATTAATATTTTCTCCGCTTTTTGCCACTTTCGATGGTATATAATTAAGTCAGACCGTATTGATGTGTAACTGCTTCTTCAAACAAATTTATATTTGAATTTCAACTATGGATAAACAACATTCAAGCAGGAGGTGAAAATTGAGGCAAAATTTAAAGTCTGAGTTATATTAAAGGAAATTGAGGATGTATAAAATTTTCATTACCTATCCTATAGATATATAAAATCTTTGAATTCCTAAATTTAATATTTAAAATTGTAAAAGTGCAATAATCTCCTTTTTTATTAAAAAATAATGTTTGTATAAAAACAGAGTTTAAATATAATGCTTATGTAGTTTTCACCATTTATAGCTTAATAGTTAAAATGGAATTAGTAAAATAATATATATTTGTTTTTTTATGAAAAGTTTGTAATGCACTAAACATTTAAAAGAAACATTCGACGCACAGTCTGACGCTGAATTTTCAAGAACCTTCTGAAAGAAACAGCGAAACACAATATTTACACTGTAATAGCCTAGGAGCTTAGATTTAGTTTATATTCTACCTGGATTTTCTTGAAATGGAGAGAGGGATTTTTCTAGGAAAGAAATTGATCGTCCGTCGCACTAGTTTTGGTGGAGGTCTGAATGGGATGGTAATGAAAGGGTTAAAATAATGAAATTATTTTCTCATATTATATTTTTTCTAGATTTATACACATTAACCGAACGTCGGACATAAATAATATTTATACCATCTTCAGACCTAATTGGTAACGAGACTGAATCTTGCCACTTTACGATCCTGTGCGTGGTTAGTTGACTTGGATTTAATATACATGTAGGCCTCCTTGTCTGACGGTTGGTTTTAAGCAAATAAACTATTATATGTCACAAAATTTTTCATTTTATAATTCTTAACTATTTTCATACTTTTCTATTTCTACCTTCACCAAAAATAGCGAGCCTGACGATCTATATATTTCTTAGGAAAGACTTTTGATCCATGATGTTGCATTTGTTGCATGTTGCATAATTTTTTACCATTCAGAAACAAATTTTTTGTATGATTTTCTCCCTTCTGCTTTAGTAACAGACCACCATCTTAGTATAATGTACGGCTTGGTAATCTCAGTATGTTGGAGACAGAGAAGATTACCGCCAGTTCCGAGAGAGTGGACGAGACAAATGTTACAGCCGGCTTTGGGCAATGCCTTATACAGAGTTATATAGGGTTTGTTCTGGACTGTTATTATTATTTACTGTCAAATTGGACACTAATACGCCTTAATACAATAATGGGCGGTTAAACAGCTCACCGTTATTCGTTTAATTTATAGCCGTTTCAGTTCTGCTGTAGGCGATCATCGAGTTGCGAGACAACGTGATGGGATTCGTCTTTACCTGTTCTGTTATGATCTGTAAATTCATATTTTATTTATTTCGTATTTTGTGCTAAGTCGATAGATTGCCAGTGTGATATGTCTTTTGCTACTTCGAACTATATGTAAAAACTATAAAAATAGTCAAATTATCTTTTAATATATAAAGTAGTATAGGTATAAACTTGAAAATGTATGAGTGGATATTGGCATATAAATGATTAAATTATTTAAGCTAATTAGATCGAAAATTTCTATATTTATGTATGGGACTCATAAATATGAATATATATATATATATATATATATATATATATATATATATAATTAATATAATATATATATATATATATAAGTTTATAAGTTTCTATATATAATTACTTTCAAACAAAAATAAAATGAACATATATTTTTCAAACATTTCTGGTTTAAGAAGAACGTCAAAAATCTATGCAAAATTTTTTAGATGTCTTGAAATTTCTGTATGTGTTATGCACTTTACAAATTTTTTAAATTACATGTTTTATATACTGTTTAGTTTTTCGTTTACAAAATATGCCCGATTAAGAATTTGAACTTGAGTTTTTCTTCTATATATTTTGCCAGTTTTACAAAAATTACACCAAAAATATTGTTTTATCTCTGATTAATTACTATAAAACAATAAGATTGTTTTTTGTTATTTTACTGTGGATTGAATTACTGCGTTTTGTTAAATTATAACATTAAATATATACTGTAGCAATTAGGTGAGTATTTCAAAATGATTTGTAATACAAATAACACATAATACTTTTATTATAAATTATATTACAACTAGGTAGATAATTTTGTATATTTTGACTTCTTGAGGAACACGACATATAAGCTAAAGATCTGGAGAAAAAGAAGATAACGCTTTAGACTTTATTTAAGATCCATTGTGGTACAATACATCGAGATATTGTAAGCAACATGAATAATGTATGAGGACGTGAAAATAAAGTGAGTAGGGCTCTTTTTCTTACAAGCTATCTACTTTGTTGTAATATAATTTATAGTAAAAATGTTACTTGTTTATTTTAATTTTAAAATACACCTATGTGAAAATAGCTACACAGATAAGGGTGTTCTCTATTTGAATCAGTATATTAATTTTTTATCTCGCAATTCAAATCCGTCTTGGAGGTGATGAAAACGTTCCTTAATGTAACCCATTAGTAATGTACCATTTTAAAAGGTTTATTAAATGTTGTGAAACTGTCAGGGCCGGATCCAGGGAGGGGCAGGGGGGGCATGTGACCCGGGCGCCGAGTTAGGGGGGGCGCCGCGCCGGGCGCCAAATGATGGGATGAGGCCACCATAAAAAAAAACATTTACCATTTCTACTGTCAAGTGTCAATAGCACAATACAGTCTACGTACATACAATTTCTTACTTCAGTAAACTATATTTGCGCAAACCAAAAGAACATAGGCCTAGTAAGAAATATCTTTAAAGCGGCAGGGTATTTTCATAACTAAGGCTCTGGGTTGGCAACATTGTCTACGGCTTGACTTGGACTAGAAAGCGCAAGCGCAAGTCTCCCGCTCCCGCCCCTGACTAGTGACTCGTGAGTGTTCCCGCTTGACGTGAGCGTGAACTTTTGATGAGTTTTAGGTTAGATTTCATGTCGCAGTTGTATGAATATTCTACCTGTGACTGACATAGATCAACATGTCGAAAAAACCATCAGGGTGTTTCCACAGAAAGAAAGCTAAAGCAAGACAACAAGAGGCCGCGAAATCGTTCAACTTTAATGTCATCATGGTTGCAAAATATATCAAGGACCAAGGTAACTAATTTTTGTTGTATTTTAATTTGTTAAGATTCATTTTGAGTACAAAACAGTTATAGGCTATAGCGGCATAATAACAACAAACTTCAGTTTTAATGTTAAAAATAGTGGTTATAGATCATCAATTGTAAATATAGTTTTAGTTTATAGATATTTTATAGATTCGTTGCCTGAATGAAAAATTCCTCTCCCGTTCACATTCGTCGGCCGACGCCCACCACACCTTGCGTAGCATAAACACATTTAAATATTCAGAACTAAATACATTAAAAAACATATACATAAAATGCTTCTTTCACTTACTTTCTATGCTATTATTAACGATAGTTTTAATACGGCAACATACGTACTAAAATGTTAACAATACATTGATTGTAATAATATCCCCTTGGCCCTTACTACTAAAACAATTAAATTAATATATCGAATAGGCTGTAGGCTAGTACTGTAATAGTATCCCAATTAAGATAGCATGTTTTTTAGCATTATTGGCACTATTTAACAACATTATATTTTTGTAACGTTTTTAGTTAGGCCTACATGATTTATAAAACGTTACACAATGTAATAATTTGTTTATGTTGTACATGTAACCTACTTAAAAAATTAAAATGTTTGGTCATGTGTGCATTTATGTCTGTTGCTTACAGACGAAGCCGAACCTGAAGCAACGAGAAATAAGCCGTCTGTTCAAAGAGGGTGCGGTGGGAGAAGAAACGCTGGAGGAGAAGATCTCATGGACGTTTGTGCAGAGAAAGAAGACAAACAATGACTTTATTTGTGAAAAACCACATACTTCGCATGCTACTAATTTTAGGGCCTCTTCTACGTCATTTCAAGAAGCCGTTTTCAGTTTCAGACTCAAAAGGGCCTAACCATGAAAGAACAGGAGAGTGAATGTGAGTACAATTTTAATTTTAATGGACCCTGGAACTTGGCCAACTCAGCTTAGTGGACAAACAAAGATGTTACATCATACAAAGGAGATGTGAAAACGATGATCATAATCCTGATTTGAGTAAAAGCGGTAGGGAGGGCCGAAACCTTACAAAAGATTGGTTTTACAAAAATTTTGAAAAATGGTTCAAAGGTCAAAAGATCTTATTTGGCTTTACAGCGAGACAATGAATGCTTTGTACTGTGTTCCATGCAGGCTTTTTCGTCATTTGAACACAGAACATGAAAACTCCCAGTACATAGGGATCGACAAGGAGTTGCAGGATCAGATAAAAAAGGAGGAATCCCACTGGAGAGAAGTACTAACGCTGTATACTAGATGCTGTCTTAATTTTTGGCAAACAGGGTAGTGCATTCAGAGGGACAAACGAAACTTGTAACTTTGCAGATCCAAATAGTGGAAAATTTCTCAACACTATAGATTTAATTTCCCACTATAATGAGACCTTGCGTGAGCATATTGGTCGCCATAAGAAAGGGCAGCTTCAGCTATTTTTCTCACACAGTACAAGATGAGTTTCTTGATCTCATTGCAAATGCAATTAGAGAAGACATAATTCAGGACATAAAAAAAGCTAAATATTTTTCATTGATTTTCGACTGTACCCCTGATGTAAAGTAAAAATGAACAAATGACTGAAGTCATTCGTTACATTAAATATACTGACGAAGGGCCAGAGGTATGTGAAAGCTTTTTAGATTTTTTTACTGTGAGTGAAAAAACAGGCGAGGGGCTTTTTGAAAGCATTGCTAAAAAGCTCAAAGAAGATGGTCTAGACTTGATGTTTTTCAGGGGCCAGTCGTATGACAACGGAGCAAACATGGCTGGGAAATACAAGGGTGTCCAGTCAAGGATTGTGCAAGAGAACAAACTGGCCTACTTTGTCCCATGCTCAGCCCATTCCTTAAATTTAGTTGGGGTTCATTCAGCAGAGGCCTGTGTTGAAGCACAATCGTATTTTGGTATTATAAACAGCCTCTACAACTTCTTTCATGGCTCTACATCAAGGTGGGAAGTTTTAAAACAACATGTTCCCCTTTCGTTAAAATCAGAAAGTAAAACAAGATGGTCAGCAAGGATTGATTCTGGTGGAGGTTATTTATAAACATATGGACAAAGTGCTCTCTTCTCTTGAAGACTTAACTACCCATGAGTTCTCATCTCCTGAAACAAGAGCTGAAGCTAAATCGCTACTTAAAAACGTGAAAAGGTTTTGAATATGTTATTATGACATGCTTTTTTGGTATTCAGTCCTCAAGAAAATTGATAGAGTTAGCAAGTTTCTACAAAGAGAGGAACACAACAGTAGACAATGCTGCTAGAAACATACAAGGTCTTCTAAATGTATTATCTTCAACTAGGGATTTAACTGTTTCAGAGGCAATTGATGAGGCAACATTTTTAGCTAATAAATATGGGCATAACAGCAGAGTACAAGGAAACAAGAAAGAGAAAGAAAAAAGAAAATGACAGGAGACACAAATGAAGATGATGGGCCAAATTTTACTGAAGAAGAAGAAGAGCTTTTCAAAAGATCACTTTTTCAAATATGTGATAGAATTATTTAGTGAGCTAACTAACAGATATGATGCGTTAAAAATCGTTGCTGATAAGTTTAATTTTTTGTGTGGGGATCAAATAAAAAAAATGGATGTTAAAAACTTTGAAAAGTAAAGCAAAAAGAATTAGCTATAACATATGCCAGTGACTTAAATGAAGAAGAGCTTGTGAATGAAATAGAGAGTTTTAAATTTCATGCCTTAAATATGGAAGATGGATTGGAAGACGCAACAGCAGCATCTTTGCTCAAAATATTGCAAAGAGCAAGTTGAAAAGGGTTATCCAAACATATATGTAGCTCTTAAAATCTTTCTAACGCTTCCAGTCTCTGTAGCATCTGGAGAGAGAAGTTTCAGCAAATTGAAGCTTATAAAAAAACCTATTTAAGAAATTCTATGAAACAGCAAAGACTAACTAATTTAAGCATTGTATCAATTGAACATGAAAGGGCTTCTTTGATTTATTTTGATCAGATATTTAACACATTTGCAGCAAAGAAGGCTCGGAAGATAAAGATTCTATAATTGTTAGTATTGTTTTTTTCTAAAACAATTGTATTGTTTTGGATTCATGTAAAATTGTAAAATAGACAATTTCTATTTCATTAAAATAACACTTTCTTATTCAAACCTAAGTTTTATTTTATTTCAACCCCATATACAAAGCATATAGTAGTAAAACTTATGGTAAATAGTTTGGTATCGGGGGGGGGGCGCCAAAAGTCAAGCTTGCCCCCCCTAGAAGAAATGATAGATCCGGCCCTGGAAACTGTACCTATGCATCCTCTTACTTGATTTATATTAAGTGCAAACCATGGTCTAACTCAACACCTAAAATAATTTTGTCACATTCATGTTAACCATATGTAATTTTTTTGTTCAGCCATCTTATATAACTATATTTAAGAATAATTTGTGGATTTCGCACATTTGGTATCGATACCTTTGGTCTGCTGATACTGATGAAAGTTTACAATCATAACCAGAATGATAAATATCTTGTGTTATATCCGGCGTTTAAAAACATGTATCTGATTTGTTTTAACGAAGTAATCATAACATGAATAACAGATAATTATTTATAATTCCCCTGATTTTGACTTAATTAACTTTCACATTAAACACGAATTGGATTTTTTGTAACGGAAATCACTCACCGTTACGTTGAAGAGGACGCGACTTTTTAATGAAACAGTTGTGAACACAGGCGTCGCATGGCCCCGGGAAGCGTGTCTTGTGAATTGCAGGAAATCCTATATTAGAAGGATCGTATGATTTGCAAAATTGCGTGCAAGTTATTCACCCGATCTTCATTCACTAGACGTCGACGGACAGTTTAGTCTACTTTCACATCCGTCATCCTGGTGTTGCGAAACGCAGAGCGCCACACACCCTAGTTTAGGAGACAATTTATACGTTCTTGATGTATATGTACATATGTATTTTTGAAAATGCGTTATAGGTGATTAACGTTATAGGATGGTTCCTTTTTTATATTTGGCTAAATGTCAGCGAAGCCCAGTTGTGGAGCTGGAAAAATTTAATGTCTGTCTGTCTGTCTGTCTGTCCGCACGATATCTCGTGAAGGAACAGGCCTAATAGACTTTAAATGTTACATGCAACTTTATTCCTAAAAGAGGAAAATTGAGTACAATGATTGTACGTGACGCTCCATGGGATTTAGCTAAGCTTTAGCAAAATCTATAACTCAGGGTGATATCCTGAGAAAGAATTAAGCTATAAACTTTATCTCTTTAACGAGTATTTTGTTTCGTTTTGGAAAAAATCTCCATCGGTTTGTGTACCAATTTATCTGCTGCTTGTGTGTCAGTTTTCCGTTGGATATCAAAAACGATTTCATCTATGGGCTTGCATGAAATGTCAGTTCTACATACACAAGAATGCTTTTGATGTAGGTGCACATGTCTATTCATTGGGCTTAGCTGTGTGTAATTGAAATGTATAATTCATTAGGCTAGCAGTTTTTCTCTTCTGTATCCCTGGGGGGCTGTAAAAACCAATCTATTTTTGTAATGATTGTCTGTCTGTCTGGACATATCGAGAATGAAATAACCTGTTAATCTTGCATGCGACTTCAATGAAGCCTCTTACGTAACACGTGGTGTAGTGGTGTACTACTACCTTGTATTTGTAACACAAGTTTTTACACAAGGTTTTATATTTCCGGTATGTTTCTCTATATGCTTTCCTGTATATGGTAAAATATTAAGGCGTTTTCTTTGCCTTGCACTAGGATAGGTATCATGATTAATAAAATGTACTTACGGAGCTTGAAGTTTGGGTCCTTAAATTCAGCATGTTGTTATACAAAGTTCTTTTTAATGTTATTCACAAATGTAGAATAGTAAGAGTAGTATAGTTTGTTACCATTTTATACACTAATTTAGTAACTAAATCAAGCGCTATTTTAAACTTCTGAAGTAGTCCCGTCTATTGTTATTGATAGTTTGGTTTGTTGAACAGACCCTTTGAAAGAAAATATTTGAACTGAATTGCTTAGCGGAATGTGACGGCACAGTTTACAGATACGGCGACTGTACTAAACGATTCTGAACACATCCGTCATCATCAGTGTCATAAATAATGGATCTTGACACCTTTTTGTCACACTGACAAGCTCACCGCCTTCTGGGAACGGTCAACCTCAATTAGGAAAACTATTTGTTACTTCGAGGAAACACTGATTTTGCAGCAGCCGCCACTTGCTCCCTCCTGAATCCAATTATAACTTAACCGCAGTTTGTTAGGTTAATTCAACTTTGGAGACCTTAAGCGAGCCTCGTTTCACGCGGTGCTCGTTTGTGTTCCGTAGTCGCATAACTGCAATTGTAGATTGCCGCTATCGGACCTCTAGAAGATTTTAGATTGTAGCGTATATTTTATAACGACGTACATTGTGTATATAACAAACATTGCGCATTTAAAACTAATTTAAGGGGAAAGTAAGTAAAAAAATAACAAACATTTTGTATATGATGGAGCAATCTTATGTATGGATTCCAATATCTAAAATTGATAAAATATTGTTAATGGATATTTAAGATGTTGGCTGGCCGGGAAGTTTAACTATTATTTCAACCATTCGGTAAACACGATGTCTATATATTAATTTAGCAAACTTTATTGTTCCACTTTTCAAAATATCTAAGAAATGTCGAATAGAGTTGTGTTCTACCTTACTTAGTACACCGTCTCTATCTATGTTTGTGTTTTAAGGAGGAATAATATATATTTAAATTGAGTACAGGTATAAAGTTCAAACTTGCCAAAATGTTTAATCTAATTAAGATTTGTTTTGAAAAAAATGTGTTTCAATACAATATCATATCAAAATGGCAGCCGTCCAAAAGTTTCAAATGTAATAACTCAAAAACGGGAGAGTTTGTTTGTATCTTTGTAAAATGGTGTTATATCAGAAAGTAAGATAATACATTAAGAAAAAAACCCTGAAAAATATGTTATAGTTTTATGCCGAATTATGGCCAAAGGTTTACTCTTATATGTCTAAAGAACACACGCGTCCTAAACACACAAACTCCAATGCAATTTTTGGACAGGAAAAAAGAACATTGCCTCATTTAATAATATTCATTTCAAAAAGAAAAACGACCATGACGTATTGCAGGTAATAAAGAATGTTTTGTTTTATTCTTGTAACCAAATTGGCTTTAAAGCCAATGCTAGTATTTCTACCTTGAACTACTACATGATGTCAATGAACCTCGGCAGCGATGATATGGAAGTGTTCAATTAAACACTATGGTGTATCAGGCTGTTATATAAAAGAACAATAGGTGATTCATGCTAGGAAGCCAATATTTGTATTTGCAGAGCATGGAAATAGTTTTTCGTCTTGATGATGCTATACACTTTTAATCAGGATCATACAGAATTTTGCATTTTTGTTTATAGAATTTGTTTTATTGTGTTAAATAGTAATATATGATATAGGTGTCAGAATATTGTTGAACTGCACCAGATTCAACAAAGTTTCAATCTTTTCGTATCAATGTTAGGTTTCTAAAATCTAAAATGTTGGTATTATTAATATAAAAGTGATACGTTAAGAGCTACATTTTTAGATGCTGCAATAACCGTATTTTACATCTTAACTTCTTTATCTGTATCTGTATGAAATAAAGATTATTCCGTACTTTCCAACTCCCTGAATATAATTTGCTCTGTCAGCTTGAAAGGCTATTATTTAAAGTGTCAGTATATGGGCCATATATACTAATTTGTGAACTTCTTTTCCTGATTGCTTCACATTTTAGACCATTAATTTAAATAATTTAAAATGGATTTCCATTTATAACATATCTTTATTTACGTTATGATGGCATAGAGCATAAATAATTTTTTTAAATTTCTATCTTTTTTGATACGATTGCTATAACTAGTTAAAATGTTATCTTGAGGTTTTAAGGTGGCGGACTTCCAAAATATTTTGGAATATACGCTAACTTATGTGTCGTCTAACTATCCGCGTTCTAGAAAATAACGTTAACAACAAATAACTTTAATTTAATATTTTAACATGATGAACGTGAATGATCTTTTATTTGGCAATATATTATGAGTAAAATAGTGAAACTTTAATTTGATATTTCAACATGAGAGATGAACATTAATTATTTACTTCCAAAATACCTGAAAAAATTTATTCGGCAATCTATGAAAAGAAAAATAGTGACTAATGAACTAAAATAATAAAAACCATACATTTTAAAAAGTTATGATGTTAAATTTTTTATCGCTTATAAATGTTGAAAAAAAGTAACGGGCCGCTCCGGGATTTGAACCCGGGACCTCCTGCACCCAAAGCAGGAATCATACCCCTAGACCAAGCGGCCACTTAGAAGATACGTTCACTTCCAACACTGACCTCCATAATGAGTGAAAGTCGGCGGTAGACTATACACAAGCTACCGGTGCAGCATGGGAATAACAGCTACATTCTGGTCTGCGACCGGATCAGCCCTTCTAGTAGCTGCAATAAACCAGTTCATTGTTAGTGTACCTTGTTACAGTAGCTCTGATACAGCTGGCGCCATTGCATCAACTGCATTGTTTGTTCTGATTGGTTCCACTTAGGACTGATTCAGCTCACGCACAGGTAATGGCTGATATGTAATCTAAGAACCAATTACGTTTGAAAAGATATGGTTGTAGATATTGGAACTATCTTCATCAACCGTTTGAAATTGTGAAATGTTCTCAGTACAAAAACTCCTATACGGTAAGGTGTACTCAATATTTCTTATACAATTGAAGTATACTAGTTAGAAGGTTTGCTCATATCAAAATAAAATTTATATTTGTGAATAATAATAAAACTATACTTATTAATAATAAAAACGTGTAGTGGCTTATTTCTAGAAATTTTCTCACATACATAATTTATTTATTTAGTACGGGTAAAAGTGGCAACAGTATTATACAGGATCTCTTGGCATGGTTATGTAAGCTTACTAACTGGAGGTCAAATTTTGAGAATGCTTTGAATCCCTAATTGATTGGAGCTGTATTGGTTTTCTGTTTCTTGACTCTTATGTTATCTCCCGCATAGGGTCTTTCAAGATTATCCAAAACATCGCTGGGATGCAAAATTTTATATATAATATAATTATGTATAATCAATAGTTAACAAAAATAAATAGATACTTAATCAATAGCAATAAATATTATAAACGGTGACATAAAAAGAACTAAAAACAGAAAATACTCAACAACTAACATTAAATCAATATCATTGCAAGCGTCAGGGTACACTCTTCTTAGAAATTGTCTACTTTTTCTGTATTCAGGAAAGTTGCCTTAAGGAGCTATGAATTTAATTAAATAACTGATTTCTCAAGCCAAAATCTATTGAACCACCTTAAAGTCCTTGGTTTAGTAATAAAGCAGTTAATTTAATAGTTAACATTTAGTAATTCTATTAAATTTTTATTTCACTCATGTTCTTTGGTAAGAGTTTGCATTTAGGAAATTTCTTAAAACCCTAACTACTAATAAAATAATAACGTAATAAGGAAAAGAAATAAGACATAAAGTATTAGGTATCATTCATACATATTTTTAATGGCCTTCCTAAACTTTATACAACTTGGAAATTGATGAAACCATCAAAATTATTGATCGCATTTCAAGTTTCTTCTTTTACACCACACCAAAACATTGCTAATTGCTCAATCATTCTTGAGGTAGATCGGACTCTTCGTGAAACTAAATTCAGTTGCAATTGTGCTATCAATATTTCTTATACTCAGTATAAATTGAAAAACTTTGAAGATAGATTATACATTATATCGGGTAGTATAAGCCTCAAAAAGTTCAAATGTTTGATCGTTTAACAACAAAAGTAAAATAACGTTTCTTACATAACTATAATATCCACTTATTGTCGAATTTCAGTCTATTTAATCAGTAACTTCTCTTTCAAATAAAAACAACAATGGGCCGCTCCGGGATTTGAACCCGGGACCTCCTGCACCCGAAGCAGGAATCATACCCCTAGACCAAGCGGCCGCTGTTGTTATAGAGATTAACATACTGTCAGCTGTAATATATATGTGTATTAGATTAATTCACGAGAGCTTTGAAATTTTGTACAAAATAAATATATAACGGTTTAATTTTGAGCACCGAGGATGAAGGTGAAACAGTTCTGTCAGTGATTGGTTGGTCTCAACTGTATTTCTTAAGGAGAGGCTAGTCTTTAACTGTGTTAAAATCACACCTCCATTCTCGAAACCGGTTTCGCTTCATTAGGCTTGATCATTTAGTAAGCTTTAGAAAATAGGTGATTAATGTAATTAGTTATATATTCTTCATTTTTTAACCCTCTTTCATAACTCATAAAACTGCAATCAAGCAGTTATTCTCCCCCTTGACTCCTAATAATTTAATGACTTTTAGGAATGACTACCGAGTGTTATATTTACTATATGAGAAATTCTCACAGTTTTATTCACAACACATTTAAAGAATGTTTCAACAACGTATTGAAAACTGTACATTATAAACACATGATATATGTTAAAACATCGTTGAGTTGATTTTAGGTAAAAAATAAATAAAAGAAAGTAAAAACAATAGCATGGGAGGCTCATTCTCACTTTCATTTTCATCACCAGCACAGATTGATTGGCCTTAAAAAGCCCTTTCAGTTAAGTGTGGACAACAGCTGCAAAGAACCTACGGGAGAAGTGCTGAACTAGAAATTCATAAATAATTCATCTGATAGGTTTGAACTGAGATATATTCTGGGAGTCGCCGCTTCGACATTATCAATGGATTCTGCCTGTCTTAAAACCTTCAGTCAGGATGAGATTAAATTAATTCAGATTTCAACTGCTTTCAAACAAGAGAATGCACATATATTTTCACCTTGACTGATCACAAGGCGAAGTCTTCGTAGTATATTGGCTGCTTGGGAAATCGCGATTGATGATTTCTGGTACAGCTGTGAATTTCTTAAGCAAAGTAACATGACCACGACATTTGCGTTGATTCAGCACCGTATACGAGCTTTGGTATTTAAGTTCCATTTTGAATTTCCAGTTGGAGAGATTTCTTACATTTTATAAAACTTTCATTGTTCTGCTTGTTTTATTTGGGTTGGCCTCCTTCGAAATCATTCCATGGGAACACGTGGTGATAACTTCCGGCGAGAATTAACATGAATTTTATAGAATTATAATAATGGCAACAATGGTATTCAAAGAGAAAATATATTTTGAAATTAGTTATTTTATGACTACGTAAATTCATGCTTAAGATGTTAGTATGATAATTGTTTCACGATAATTTCATGTTTTATGAACGATTTGAATAGACTCATTATTCAATTTAATGTTTTGTCCCATAAATTCTCGTTTTGCCCATAAATCTCCTTTAGTCTCGTTGTGCCGTTCTATCAGCATTTCGTTACAGCATGCTTCTATCACCACAACCAACAGAACCACGCATGTCATGCTCATCTTTCAAATCAACAGATCCCACGTTTATAATTACTCACGTAATTATTGTCCAATCCGTAAAAGTTAAATCAATCAAAAACATTTTTGACATTGCAAAACTTGTGTACGTAAATGAGGGTGGGAAATTATTCCAATAGGAAATAAATGTAATGGCAGCTACGATTTCAATACGTAGAGGAGGTGGACGTGTTATCCGACTTACGGTGTCTCTATTAAGGTAATTTTATTCCGCCTACTCTAGTGATGATCAGGATAATATTAAATAAGTTTCTGACTCGTACAACATTAAAATATTGTTAGGATAATTGGTGTATAATCTTTTTTAAAAGGTTTGCTGTGGTGAGTAATTATCAGGCAAGAGATTATACACTGAAATTGATATCGAAATATTTAAGAGTTTTTAGAGTATCAGAAAAAATACCGACAGTCCAGAAAGCCCTCCTTATAAAAAAACTTTTAAAACCTGATATTCTGAAACAACGTTTTATGGTAAAACGTGTTTTATTAGTTTGAAACAAGGGCTCAGTTTAAGAATTTTATTTGTACAGACTCAAACGTATTAAGAAATAATAAAGCAATTTAAAGCTAACTCTGAAGAAAGTATTATCAATAGCAAAAACGTGTTTCCTATAATAAATGCAATTTTCTGTCATTGTAGTTACCAAAAACTAATCTACTAGTTTCAATTACACTGACGAACTCTTTTGAGATTAACTAATTATCTACACTTCTGGCAGTGTCTTTATATTTATGGGAAAAAATGGCAAGATGATTCAATCACCTTTTAGTCATTGTTGACAGCAACCGCGTCTTGAAGCGACGAAGGCAAGAAAAGTTATTTCAGGTGTTGCTGATGATGATGGTAAGACCAGAAGTAACTTGAGTACCTTTATGAGTTCAGATAGAAATCTCTGGTTTTAATGAGGTTAATTTTGTATTACTGCTATTAACTCACGGAAACTTCTAACGTTGTTATCTTTTGCTAGCTCTGACAATAAAGAAACTTGGCTTAAGAGTTTTGTCTCGTCCAGGTCAGATTCAAAATGGTTATGGATGTCATTCACTTTACACCTTACTTCTTCCATTTTTGCTTCCACCGCGTGCATTAGAACATCTTCAATGTTCTGGTATACTTTAACACCAGAATGTTGAACTTGGCATTTAATGTCTAACACCAAGTTATCAATACTATTACTGCACTGTTTTCTCAAATATTATTTTGGCCCGAAGCATGTTAGAGTTGCGAATGGTAACACCTTTTACTCGCCGCTTTTTTGGTGACCGCTTAGGAGGTACTCTTATATAGGGAAAGCTTACAAGAAGTAAATCCAAATCTACTGTTGATTTATCCACTTTACTCCAAAGGTCATAAAACGTCTTATGTCCTCAAGCCTGTTAAACGAAATTTCACACGATTAACTTGGGCTAAACCGTAGAGTATGCTGATGTACCGGTAACTTATTTGTAGCTTCTTAGCAAGCTCCTCAGTTATTTAAAAATCTAGTGCGACTTCTAAGTGAAACCTTGGGTTTGATTAAAAACATTATAGCAAGCCATTCGCTTTAGGATCTCCAGTTCTGAAAGGGCACATAAGATTTCTTATAATGTAAATTGAGTGTTTGTAACGATTTTAATCTAACTGTATATCTTATGGGGCATAAAGGTTTTAGTGTAGTGTTTTTGTTACAGAAGTATTGTCATTTTTGTTTGGTTTATAATGAAGGATAGTCATTTTTTTAGTGTTTGAAATGCTTGGCAAATGCATACACATTTTGTAGTACATCGTTGAATTCAGATACAGTCTCTGCTACTATTAGTGACAGAAATTAAAACAGTGTATGTCAGTTTCGCGATTTCAGTTAGTTTAATCAAGCCTGAGTTCCTTTCATTTCCCTCTCATATTATCAGCCTCATCATAACACCGGTTACGACAGTTCTTGAGATCCAATTCAAATCTTAACAGAACATCTTGCATTATTTCGGTTAAAGTTCCCCAGTCGTTGAAGATGTTTCAATAAGCAGATAAAACCTTAACCACCTCAAAATCATCATTGACAAGTCAGGGCTCAATTATAACCGTTGTTTTTTTTTCGAATTAATGCAAAATGTTCTTCATAATGTTCTTCACTCCTCCACATCAACTCATAAGCTACTCTGCGGTTTTTCATTTTGGCCCTTACAAGAAAGCCACAATTCTTTTTCTTAGTAAGCCACTACTTTGATTGAGGAATATGTATTTCCCTCAAAGTAAAAATGTCATACAAATTTCAGTCACTTACTACCAGTGTGGTCTCTCAATGCAAGTGTGCGAGTGATTGAACAAAGTGCTTTCAACATTGGAGAATTTGCAATGTAGGTTAGGTTCGTAGGTTAGACGTCACCGCTCGAGCTAATGCCAAGTATCTTTGCGTCTGCCGTTCGCCATTGAGTAATGAATTGGGCTGAAACAAATTTGAGCTAAGTCAAAGAATATACTTGACGAGAACTAGGCGGTAACAACAGTTTTTGACTATTTTATTTGTAATTTAATTTGATATAATAAAATATAAACAATTTAACTTGGCAAACTTGTATTTTTTTATTCTTGACAACAAATAGCAATTTAATAACTCAATTAATATTTTAAAATTTCTGTGTTTGACACCCCAGACTTTTTCCTGAAATTTCGGAGAGGTCAACTTATCAGTTGACCTCTTCGAAATTTCAACCCCTATTAACACAGTGTATTAAAAACTGATATCCCGGTTCTATCATCCTGAAGATTATAATTAGTTTTTTAATGTTTAATTTATTGAACACCTGAAATAATTATAAAGTTATAAAAACCTTAATTTTGAGATACAGGTTTAAACAATGTGCCTAGATCTAGTACCTTATTTTATTTTTAGTTAGCACTTTGAAATACGATTATTTTAATTAAATCCCTGGAAACACGTTGTTAATTAAGTTTATTTAAATTGAGAGTGTAGTTAAGCTTCTGTAAGTTTACAGGAAAATCATTGGTAGGTGCCACTTATTAAGTTGGTAGAATAAAAAACATTCACTGAAACCTTCGACATCGTGCAATATCACTTTTGTTTGGATTTCAGTTTATTTTTCTAATATTCATCCGTCATTTGCCTTGATTGTGCAATAAAGCACTTACTGAGTAAAAAAATAACAATAAGAACACGTTTTTGTGGGACACTTGTAAAAAATCACAGTTTTGCAACATATTTGTTTATTCATCACGTAAAGTAAAAAAGTAATGTTATTGACAATGAAAAGTTAGAGCTGAGAATCTCTGTCTATATAACACTTAGCCTGGGGAGTGGGGACCAACAGTCAAACCGTTGGTTTTATGTTAATATTTTGAAAGGTATAATATAAAAATCACTTAATTAAGTTGCAGTATTGTGAATTATATCATAGTTCTGCAGCGCATTGTTTCTACTGTTTTATGTCGTGTCAAGGTAAACTTTACTAGTAGGATTAGTAACGGAAACGGCAGTGAAAGTTTAAGAAGGTTTCTAAATACCTGCCAGAAGAAGGCAACTTGCTATCTCCTTCAACCAATCTTGGCTTGCTGTGCTCTGTAGCTTCTCCGCAATTTGCATTGCAAAGTTTATTATACTATAAACACTGGAGTACATTTATTTTTATTTCTGTGCCAAAAATGTTACATAAGGACTAAAATCTTCAAGGCTTTAATAAATTCATACGTAGATTTCTAACAAACGCACAAGAACCAAAAGGTTTTTCGGTGGTTTTAATGTAGTTTATATAGTTTTATTAAATATAAAAACGCTAGTTTTATGGTTTCAAACGTAATTAAATGTAGTTTAGAATTGATTTAATGTACGCAATAATTTATATAGGCAAGCATTAACAGGATTCTAGATTTCATAAAAAACGACGATCCGTGAGTACAGCAACAACAAGTGGAAAGGACGAGGATCGTTGTAAGCGACGTGTTATCTGTCAGTTTCTATCAACATAAGTAATGATAGCCACAGAGACATCGAGTGGTTGGAAGCCGGCCAGGCTGGTTGTGGGAAAGAGTGCTGTGCGGGTGCAAGCTCTCATTATTAATTAACAGATGCATTCAGTAGATGCAGGGTTGATGTATTGTATCTGCAGTCCATGTAACTCTAGACTAACTGTGATAGTAATTCATAGGCTGTTTGGCACTTGAACTCGCATACAGAGTTAATGCAGGGTTGGGACTGTTTTGATTTCAAAAGGTCTTCTTTACGTTACCTTAAAAAAGGTTCTCAGCATCTCCCAATGATGTAACACTGGTGTTTTATCCATAATCAACGCCTCTCAACTTTTTCCTACTGCAGATTCATTGATGTGGAATCTGTCATATTGTACATGTGTTTCAGGCAGAGAAATGTTCGGTATGGAAAATTCCCGATCCTTATTTGAAATTTTAATTTTGTATTAATATATTTATAAATTTACTTATAATTAACAAATAAATTGTATTTTACAAGTATAGAGGCAGAATAACGTATGGTTTAGAATGTTTAGACCAGATACCTAGTTAGAAAATAATACTTATTTTTTAGTTGGTTAAAGTATGCATCCAATTGGAAAAGCCAATCCTCTTTAAAGCATTATTCTCCCTGTCCTAATGTACCACTGGCCTGTACGAGGATCAAGGATCAGAATGAGGAGAGTTGACATGTTACACCATATCATGGCAGTGTAAAACCAAAGGATGTGGGAGCGACTTGCCTGGCTTTGGAGGCGTTGATTCGCTCACAATCAATCCATTCATAATGTACGTAAAAGTAAAACATTTGCTATAAGTAAATCCCTTCAGTGAAATAAGGAGAGCCATCATTTGTAATAAATGTCCACAAGGAAATAACCTTGAAATAAGCGTAATAATCTATTAGCTCCAATAACTAATGGTTGTTTATTATAAAAAGCAAAGGTATGACGTAAATCAAGCAAATACATCTTTCTTAAGGACAACAGTCTCCGACAAAACTACTGCTGGAATTGTGTTAATGGTATCTTATATGGAAACAATCTCATAGCTTCGATAAAACAAAAACAATATAGGATACAAGTAGGAATCCAAATATACATTTCAATGTATCCACTAATAGAGCTACAACAGCTTATGCTGAAATCCATAACTGATTGTCTATTATCATATGCAACATTTTCCAAGTCATAAATGTAATTTAATTAAGGACTAAAATTTAACGAGTAAAATAAAAAAAATTATAAAAACCAATTCCTTATTTTTAGTGAAGTTTCTTGTGAGCTGCTGTTATGGATCACTCATGACAAGAATTTAACTGCGCTTCGCGATACGTTTTGCTAGCCATTTTATGTACTTTTACCTCAGTGAAAAGTCTTTTCTTCTATTGTTTGATATGCAAGTTTCTCTTCACTTTTACTTTCTCTTTTCTCTTGCGTTGTGTTGTACTTTCCTTTCTCATTGTCCATTTGAACAGACGAGGTCATGACCGTAAATCCGATTTATTAAGTTTATTATTTGAATACGATTTTAATCTCACGATTTGTAGTGAGGTAAATTGGAAACAATATACAGCCTGATTAAATTAATATTTTATAATTTAGCTACAACAAATATTACATGAGAAAGTAACAATAAACACAGATAAATTTATTGATTTGTATAGTTAGCAGTTTCCAAATTTACTGATTTAATGTGAAATCTCTCTCAAATTCACGTATACGTTTATGTATGAACAAATTATAAAATTATTCTCATACATATTCTCGATCTATTAATTTCCAAAAAGAACAGAAAAAACAATAAACAAAATATACGCAATGTTTACATCAGCTTTTGTTTACACTAGTTGGTATATTTAAAACCGTTATTGATAAAACCACAGTGGTGAAAGAAAGATTACCGTGAACATGTAACCAAAATTCAAACTATTTACTCACCGCTGTATTTCATATGAAGATTTCTTCAACTTTAGGTGCTAGTGGAGCGGAGCTGGATAATTTAATCGTCTATACTTTTTTCAATACCATGTTACAGGATTTGGGTTTATATGCTAAATTTCAGATCGATAGAGTAATGAGAAGTTGTTCAATTTAGATATTTTTGCAGATCGTCGGTGTTTATAATAGTCGGAATTGAAAATTCACTGTTGAACTCGTCTTCCGACCTCCAAAATTAAAATGATGAAATGCAATCGTTATTTTGCAGAGTATGATTCCATTACGCAGTTCATTGAGGCTGATGCGTGGCTCATCTGCCGAGGACCAAGGATCGAATCTCAGTTTGGAAACATAGTTGTTTCTCTTAAAATATAATTTATTTGAGATATATTATAACTAATGCATAATATAATTAATCTATAACATGTGTGACTATAGAATGTTTCTAAATAGATTCATATAACATATAACTAGAATAGTGTGCTCTAAGGAGATTATTTCCGAAGATTTATATAAGTTAATAACGTTTCCTTACAGATTGGTATAATATATTAATCCAACATAGTTCTATTCCGTAGTATGATAAATGATATACTCCATTAAATATTTTGTTCTGTTTTTCCTCTAGTAAACCTTGTAATAAAATTTATGTAATATGTGGATTATCGCTAAATGCTTGCTTCACAATCGTTAGGCTGATATACTGATATTTCAGTTTGTCACTACTTAAGCACTAATTTTATTTTTTATAATTGTTAGATTTCTCCCTTTCTGTCTTATAAAAGTTTAAAATGTGAAGCGCAATTACTAGCATCTCAATAACAATGATTATCTTAAATTTTCAAGCTTGTCGGAGAGAAAAAAGACAAGGAGAAGGCTTTCTTGAGTTTAGTAGAACGGACATTAAAATGCGTAGCATTGAAATAAATATGAATGAGCATTAAGCCGAAGGCCTTTATTTACAAAACCGCACAAATGATTCAACAGGATCAGAAATTGCTGGTTGGACCACTTCGAGTATAGAACGATGGAGAAAGGCTGCTAAATTACAAGGCGGTTAGATCAAGAAGTAAACGCCCGAAGTTTACAAACAAAGCCGAATACGTTACTGCCTTCGGCCGCTTATATACCGATGTGTGGGGCCGGGTTCTTAGCTAAGAGATTCTTTTCTCAACCTATTCTCATCATATTGTTGAATATATCTTAACACAGTTGTTTTGATGATCTATAATGTAATAAACAAGGATTTATTAATTATATTAAAAGTTATTGGCAATATCTTTGTAACTTGTTTTTATCGGCCTATACCTTAAAGCCTGAAAACTTCTCACATGTACCCTATTGTAATATTTGTGTTTATTAAACTACTTGAATTGAGTCAAGCAATGATACGTTTGTTTATGATTCGCATTGTAGGCAATACCCTGGACTAGTGTGACAAGAAAGGCCACTGTAAGAAGTAGTAACACAGCTATGAAATAAGACAAAAGTTTATTTCAAAAATACCTGCACATTTTTTCTCAATCCTTATATTTCAGTATGCGTTTTAAAAATGTAATACCTAGTGTTCTTAAATAGCTCCGGGCGATGCTTTGTAGTTTGAGGTCATATCTGTCTCATAGTGCGCAAATCCAAGTACACGAATCTATCTGATATTACTTTTACCACCAGTGGCACGAAACTCAAATCGCAAACTATTTCCCTGTAAGCACCCTAGGGGGAGTAGTAATTGTGTCATTGTAATTGGTAATTGATGACAGACAGTCTGGATTAACTGAAAGAGTTTTTTTAATTATTTTACTGGCACAACCAAACACTTAGTAACTATCAATAGTTGCGGCCGGAGTCACTCATGAAAAGAGGTGTAACCCCGGTAACGTTTACGAAATGCCCGTCCAGTGGGTCCGCCGCACGGGATAAAAGCCGATAACTGTGGTCCGCCGCACGGGATAAAGCAGATAACTATGTATAAATTCAGTGAAAATGTGGAGTGCTTAGATTCCGTCCCATTTACAACAACAACAACAATAGAGGTTAAATAATTGTACCCTGATATATTTCATTATCGTAAACGAGTGATTA